>NW_022631060.1:3922517-4121261 GCF_010015895.1 Lontra canadensis | reverse complement strand
GGGCGGGCGGCCGGTGGCGGCGGGCGGCGGCGGCGGGGACGGCGGGGACGGCGGGGGCGGCGGGGGGCCGGGCCCGGGCTGGCGGGCGGGCGGCTCATGTGACCCAGACACGCGCTCCCCACCGGGCCGCGGGGCGGGGGCGGGGCGGGGGAGGGGGGGCGAGGCCGCCGCGGGGACCCGCCCCCTCCACACACCCCCCTCCTGCCGCAGCAGGGGAAAGGGGACGCGCCGCCCAGGGGGCCGGGCTCCCGGGTCGCCGCCGCCAGGACCCGGAGGGCGGGGTGCGGTTCTCCCGGCGAGGCCCCGGGAGGGGGCCGCTGGGCCTGAAGCAAGGAGCAGGACTCGAGCTCTGAGAAGCACTTTATTGCCCGCGTTTCGAGGGGTGGCAAGTCCCGCGGGGTAGCAAGGAGGGAACAACCGGCAGCCCGCGTCCAAGTGAGCCGCTCACGGCCGGGTGCCTGTGTCGGGAGGCGCGATCCCTGGTCCTCCAGGTGGGGGCTGCAGCTGCTGCCCCTGCAGTTTCTCTTGGAGCCTGGCTCTGTTGGCCCTGCACGGGAGAGCACCTGGATGGTCAGGACAGAGCATCCCAGAGGGTGGTGCCAGGACAGCGAAGGGAGAGGGCAGGACGGACTGGGACAGACCTGGCCCGCGCCCGTGTGTCATTGTAGATGGCTGTGATGACCCGGTCCTTTTCATCCATGAAGCTCCGGTGTATCTGCTCCAGCTTCCTGCAAGGGGGTTACAATTAACCCCAATCCCTGCGACCCCCCAAATCCACCCCCATGCCATCCAGGCCGCTCTAGGGTCTCCTCATTCATGAGGACCTCAGGCCAACTGCCTGTGCTAGGTGGGGAGAGGGACCCAGAAGGGCCACGGCTTATCCAGGGTCCACTGGTGACCCAGGTCCCTGGCTGCCCTGTTGAGGGGGTGACCACAGCTCCGGACATCAGGGTGTTCCTCCTCGCAGGAGACTAGAAAGGGTGTACATGTCACTCCGCCACTGAGCTAGGCAGGCTGCTGGCTGTGGGCATCAGCCCTTAGGTATCTTTGTTGTAGAACCTCGGTACCCATGGCATGCATAAAAGAGTGGCAGGGAGACAGCCGATTGCCCAACAAGTGAGGACAATTGCCAGTGAGGCCCAGTTACAACATATTTCCTTCTTGTACGTGATCTTGCTTGACTCCAGCACGTCCTGGCAGCAGCACCAAAGAATTACCTTCAAATGCCAAAAAAACTGAAAATGACATTAGCCTTTAGTGGAAGCAGAGCTGCCTTTGCCCAGGAGATGATGCTCAGGAGACCTACTTCGCGCCATTCTTAGCTGGAGAGACACAAAAGTGCAGGCCCCAGAGGCGGTGTGGATGTATGACTGACCACACTGGGCTCCCCCCATCCTCCGCCCTCTGCCCAGGGGGAAGGCAGGGAGGCACCTGAAGGCGACATAGTGCAGGCCCATGCCCGCCAGCATGATCAGGAGGCAGTACCCTAGAACCCGCTGGTTCTGTTTGTGCTGCTGCTTCCTCGACTCTGGTCCCTGAGGCCTCACACCAGGAAACTGGGCCCAATACTGGGCATTGGGGGGTTCCCAGGAGCCGCTGGGAGGGAGGAGAAAGGAAGTGTGGGATGAGGCTCCCTAGGGGACTTGGGGGTGGTGGGGCAAGCAAGGGGCAGGACGACTGTACCTGTGTGCCTGATACTTGTGTGCCTGATGAGCAGACCTGGCATGGGCCGCAGTTGCTGGAGGCTTTGGAGGACTTGCGGAGGACAGCTGGTGATCGTAGCTTCGGCGGCTCTGCTCTCGGCTGAGCACTTGATATGCTTCGCTGAGCTCCACAAAGCGGCTATGCAGGGCTGGATTCCCAGGGTCCCGGTCGGGGTGCAGCTGGGGTGGGACAGGACTCCCGTCAGCTCTCTTTCCATGTCCCTTCACAGAACCCAGCCCAGTAATGTCCACCCTCAAAGGCTCAAACCATCCCCAGAGGCCCTGCCTGGCCAGTAATCCTCCCTCTCAGGGCTGCCCAACCTTCTAGAAGGCCAGAGAGTCAGGAAGCACGGACTCCTGCCCCCTCCCCTGTTCAAGCCCTCCCCACCTGCTGCCTGGCTCTCACTTTATGCCTTGGTTCAGGCTTTCTCAAGAGCAGGCAGTTCAAAAGAACCACGTCCAGCCCATCACACAGAATCCTTGACGCCTGCCCCCAACCTTTCCTCCCAACTGGCCAGACCTCTGCCCTGAGGGCAACTCCCACTCTGCATGCTGAGGGATGTGGCACCATCCAGACTGAGCCACTCAACTCCTCTCCCGGGAATCTGAAATGTACCTTATCCAGCTCAAACTGACTGTCCCTCCTCCCCACCTAGGATCACTGGTACCTCTTTGGACTTGGAGAAGAAAGCTCGTTTAACTTCTTCAGTGCTGGCACCAGGATGCACCCCTAACAGTTCATAGTAGTTCCTGGGGCCAGACCTGTGGAGACAGGCCAGAAACTGCAGGGGCTGTAGAAACACAGAGGATATTCCTCTCCTCCCCCTCCCAGCACCCCCCACCCCCCGCACTCAACTCAGAAACCAGGAGGTTAAAAAAAAAAAGAAATTAAGAGGAAGAAGGAAGGAAAGAGAGAGAGAAAGAAAAAGGCAGAAAGAAAGAAAGAAAGACAAACAGGAAAAGAAAGAAAAAGAAGAAAGGATGGAAGAAAGAGAGGAGAAAGGAAGGAAAGAAGGAAGGAAAAGAAAAACAGAAAGAAAAGAAAGGAAGGAAGGAACCAGGTTGTGAGGAAGCTGAGGCCAAGGGAGCTCCACCTGTAAATCATCCCTCCCTTTTTGAGCATTTCAGGTATGGTGCAGATCAGAACATCTCAGTGTGTAGCCCTCAGACCCCTTGCGTAAACACACAGAAAGCTTGTTTAAAAAACAAAAGCAAAAGCAAAACCCCCCCAAAACCAGATTCCTGAGGCCCACTTCATTCCTGAGCATCAGACTCTCCAAAACCAGGCCCAGGAATCTGCATATTTGTGAGCCACACCCCCACCCCACCGCACCCCCGCCCACAGAGCTGCACAGTGGTGCTTGACCACCACGGCAGTCACGAAAAGAGCACTGAGTTTGGCTTGGACTCAAACTCTACTTCTTCCACTTAACTCGCTGTATGACTTGGGGGTCATCCCTTAATCTTTAATCCCGTGTCCTCAGTCGTGAAGGTGAGGGTTACCTGAAACTAGCCTGTAAGGCACCTGACACAGAGTACAGAGATCACAACTATCATAGTGCCTAGGTCCCGGCCTGGAGCTGGGCAGGCCCTCCTCAACGAAAACCCACTGAATGATGGGGGCCTGCCCCCTGCCCCCGACTCACCGCTGCCCGGAGGCCGCTGAGAAGAGCCGGGTGGCAGGGCTGCGGTGCCACGACCGGCACAGGCACAGGGACAGCATGGCGACAGGCCGGCGGCTGGTGAAAGGAGGCCACAAAGAAGAGTGCATCGGGACCAGGATGGGACACTTCAAGCACTCCGGGGCCAAAGGGAAGGGCCTGGCCCCGTTTACTTGCGAAGGCAAACTGAAGCTGCCTCGGGGAACCCAGGGGCGGCGGGGCCTCCTTTCCTCAGGACCGGACGCCGGTGTCCTGGACCTGCCCCTGCCTCTGACCCGGGCGTACGGAGCCCGTCCCCACACTGGCCTCCGTGTCCGGGACCAGCTGTCCCGGACGCCGGGGACCCTCTCCCCACCCTGGGAGCCTTGGGGTGGGCGGGTGAAGGAGGGGCCCGCCCCGCCCCTGCAGCGCTCACAGATTCCGCGGCCTCCTATTCCTGCCCCTATGCGGACCCCGCCCCCGCGTTCTCATTGGCTTAGACACCGATGCCCCGCCCACAGAACCCGAAGGTCCGGACGTACGTCAAAGGCCACACCCCACAAACCCATTGGCTTTTGGCGCCTCGGGTCCACCCAACGAGGTCGAGGCCCGCGGACCTGCGGAAAGACAACGGGCGCCGGTTGGCGAAGCGGGAGGGACGTTGCCTGCCCTCGCTGAGGCCTTCGACCCCGCTTCCGTTGCTCTGTCCCGGGAATAGGGCTGTTACTCTGCTCTGCAGCAAGACAGCTTTCGTAAAGCAGCTTCCACCGCATAGGAGGCCCGGACCTTCACCACGGCCTGGCAAGAGGGCTTCGTCCTCATTCTAGTTTGCGGAGGGAGAACCGAGTCTGGGTTTTTGTTGTTTCCCAACGCTCGTCCTGCCTCCCAGCCACCCAGGTCTCTCCCAGCGGTCCATCTCTGTCTCACAGAAACAGCAGATGCCAATGGAATCCAAGAATAAAGCCCTTTATTGTCTTCCAAGTCGTGCTAGGGTTGAGGACCCTCGGGACACTCAGGTGGGACTTCCCCGGACTTGGTTGTAGAGGAAGATAGCACCTTTAGCCGATGGGCAGAGCTCAGTCCACATTTCGGTCTCTTGCAACCTCTGTACCCTCTGTGGGGAGAGAGTAAGACCCCCAACATCCAGCCCTCAGGTCTCTTGCAGGAGCTGTGCCCCAGCGTTCCTAAGCCTCAGAACCCTCTGCACTTCACCGTCTCTAGGGAGACATGTTAAGGAAGCTGAAGAGGTTCCTGGCCCTCTCTTGGACTGAGGGCATCCCCAAAGAGGCCTTGTGGCTCTGGAGGAAAGCTCTAAGAGATTTCGCAGCCCCATCTGACCCAGCCCTGGGGAGACAGACATGTATCACCTGGCCTGTGCCAAGCCCAACACCAGCTCTTTGTCCAAGCAGGACACACTTTGCCATTTCACACCTGTGTCTCCAAAAAGATGATTCCCGTAGACTCGTGGGCCTCAGCTCCCCCACCCATGTAGTACTTCTTCACCTGCTCAGAAGTCAGGCTGCACCTGGAAAAGGACAGGAGAGTGGCTTGGGGAGTGTCCAGTCCCTGGAGGGTCCCTGAGAAACCCCAGCTGCCTCAGCCATTCCCCTGGACCACCCACCTACCCAGAACCCTGTACCCCGGAGTCCACTCACTGGACGTAGAACTCTGCACTGGCGCGGCCGGCGCTGGTCTCATTGCGGGCGATACCCAACAGCAGTGGCCGACTCAGAGCGGACAGTGGCACGTTCACCTGGGACAGGGCGTCCACCCGTCAGTGCCCACTGCCCACATCCCTGCCCGTCTCAATGAAGAACATTATCCTTGTACAGCATTTTACAGTTAGTATTTCAAGTGCCCAGAATCACAAAATGTCAGATCTTAGGCATGTTCACATTACAGATGGGAAAGGAGAACTCCAGAAACTAAACAGTTTGCCCAGGGTCACCCCAGGGAAGTCAGGAGTAACTGGGACTCGCATTAACTCCTCTTTTCAACACACGGCGCAGGGATGGGGTGGGGTGGGGGAGTGGATTAAGCAAGACATTTGTCATTGTTCCTTTTTTTTTCCGTTTTTTAAAAAAATGTTTAAAGGTTTTAATTTACTTGAGAGAGAGCGAGAGCACAAGAACGGCAGAGGAACAGAGGGAGAAGCAGATTCCCCACTGGACAGGGAGCCCAACACAGGGCTCGACCCCAGGACCCTGGGATCATGACCTGAGCCAAAGGCAAATGTTTCACCAACTAAGCCACCCAAGCGCCCCTCTTGTTCCCATTTTAAAGAAGAGCTTGAGGCACACAGATATGAGGGCTAGAATTCCACTCCACTTGTGCCTAACTGCAAAGCCAAGCTCTTCCCCCAAGGCTAGATGCCTGCAGACCCTCCCGCCAGCCCATACCTGGGGAATTCTGGCATGTTCTACCCCCTCCCTTCTTGCCCACCTGTCTGGGCCACTCTGCACTCACCTCGTCACAGATCTCCTGGAGGACGCTGGAGAAGAGTTCATGCACCACCAGCTCCCCAGGGAGGTTCTCGTGCAGGGGACTGTCACCAGGGCACACCGCCTGGGAGAGGTCAGGCTCAGCCCCTGTTCTCCATTTCTTCCCTCCCTGCCTCCCCCATATTTGCTGGCCCTTAGGGCCTGGCTATGCACAGAGTAAGAGTCTTGGTGATCCCCTGACCCAGGCCCACATTTCCATATGGACAACCAGAGATCCAGCTAGTCCTCTGTTCCCCACCCCTCAACCCATGCCCCCCATCATCCCCTAGTTTCCCACCCAGATAAGCACCAGGCCACCCTCCCCGCTTAAGGGATGAGGAAAACAAAGCCTTTTGTGTCTTTGTGCGTTTGCACCCAGCCTGGCATCTCACCTGAGGCTCAGGGTGCCCCCCAGGCACATCCACCAGCCCAGGTGCCTCGGCCACTTGCCGAGAGCGACGCAAGAAGACAAAGAAGTCATCTGCTGTGATCAGCATGGCACCAACCCCCAGCGGGTCTGCCAGGTAGGCTTGTTTGTCACCCCAGTCAGTGGCCCCCTGCTGTTGCAGCCGCCCCGCCGAGCCAGCCCAGTTAGTGCCCAGGAAGTCTCGGTAGGAAGTCAGGCCCAGGTGCAGGAGCAGTTGTGGTCCCTGTGAGCCAGTGGGGGCCAAGATGGCAGAGCGCAGACGGAATTTGGGGGCGTCAAAGAGCCAGGGCTGAGCCTGTAGCCGGCTCTCCCAGATGGCAGCGATGGCCTCGTCCCCTCCTGGCAGTGGGCGGCGGTCATGGTCTGGGCTCAGCTCAGCCCGTACCTGCTCCTCTGGCAGCCCACCTGGGGGGCACCGCAGCAGCAAAGACACCTCAGGGTCCATGATCTGGACAGGGCCACTCTGGGGGAGGACACAGCCGGGACTGTCACCCTGACAGCCCCACAGCGATCCTTGAGCCAAGCAGCTGGCCCCCTGGGCCACAGACCTCCTTAGGGTTCCCCCAGCCCTTCTGATCCCCTCTGACCTCTCCCTGGGCAGGAGAGTGTCTTATCCCAACAAGAGCCCCGAGATTCCTGCTGCCTGACATCCCTAGGACTCCCGCTCATCTCTACCACCCAGAGGTCCTGAGTCCAGTCACCCATTTATCCCCATTTCTCCCAATCCCAGGGTCCTCCCACCAACCCCTGGGGCGCCAGACCCCTCGCAGGATCCGGAAGCGCAAGCCTCCAGCAGCACTCACCGAACTACGCGACACACAGGCTCCGCCCCTTTTCCCGAAGCGGAAGTGCCCTTCCCCTCCCTCCCCCGCTTCTCATTGGCGGGTCGCTGCGCCTGGGCCGGCGGGGTCGCGGTGAAGCCGCAGAGTTGGTGAGGCCGAGCCGGCTTGTGTCTGGTTCCCACCTGCTAATTCTGTCTTCGCCGGCCCTGACGCTTCCGCCCCGTTAGCCTGGACGCCGGGCCGCCTCCTGAGGCCCACTTTAAGGGGCAGCCCGCGAGCCTGGAGCGCGGGGTCTCGGCTTACCCGGGATCCGTGGCGGGCACGGTGTGACCTTGGGCACATCTTGCTTGCTGGCCTCAGTTTCCCTATCTGCACCAGGAAGTTTGGGGTGGGAAGTGAACTTAATGAGCAGAATATCCCCCTCCCAGGTCTCACATCCTGAGGCTCTGTGACTTGCTGGGCAGGACGGGGGACAAGAGAGGGTCCTTAACAGTCCTCATATTATCACTGTTCCTCGCAGGACTTTGCCATGAACTCTCCTGGAGGAAGGAGGCAGGAAACCACAGGACCCAGGGGTAGAAGGGCTCACAGACCCCGGGGACAGGTGTGCCCTCCCCACCCTCACCCCCACTTTCTTAGTGGGAGGGTAAAGGAGGAGGACGTGGTGCCCTGGCTCCTCTGAATATGCTGGTTGGGTGAGAGTGGAGCTGGGGCCACCTTTTGGCTCTTACAGGACCAAGACGTGCAGCTGTCCAAGGCTCTCTCCTACGTGCTGCGGCACGGGGCCCTGAAGCTGGGGCTTCCCATGAGGGCTGGTAAGTGAGTCTTGGGGACTGAGGTGAGTGGTTGGAAGTGAGGGAGCAGTGTGAGCTTATCTGTGACTGCCCTACCCCGTGGCCCTGTGGGGACAGCACAGAGGGCCCGTCTCCTCCATGTACAGGGAGCACCGAGGCCCAGAGCCCGGGAGCCTGCCTGTTGAGGTAACTGGTGTTTACTGAGCATCCATTCTGTTCAGGGTACTGTGCTAAAACAGGGGCACCCTATCCTTGTGACCCTCCCGAAGGCAGGTCCTATTCCCATGGAAGGTGAGGAAATGGAGGCCCAGAAAGGGGAGACTCTCACAGATAAAACCCCTGTGACCCGCCCCCACCCCAAGCCTAGGCTCTATCCTGGTTTCCTTTGGCTCCCGCTGTTAACTCTGGCCCAGGCCAGGACCAGTTCCGCTCCTGAGCTCCATACCTGCCCACAGATGGCTTCGTGCCCCTCGGTACCCTCCTTCAGCTGCCCCAGTTCCACGGCTTCTCGGCTGAAGACGTGCAGCGAGTCGTGGACACCAACGGGAAGCAGCGGTTTGCCCTGCAGCCAGGGGACCCCGGCACGGGCCCTCTCATCCGGGCCAATCAGGGTCACTCCCTACAGGTGGGCACTAAGCGGACCAGTGGGAGAGCCAGGTGGGACCCCTGCCCATGTGTGGGGAGGGGGCGTCTCACTGCCGTCCATTCCCCCAACCATCCCAGGTACCGGAGTTGGAGCTGATGCCCCTGGAGACCCCACAGGCCCTGCCCCTGAGGCTCGTCCATGGCACATTCTGGCGGCACTGGCCATCCATCCTGCTCAAGGGCCTATCCTGCCGGGGAAGGACACATATCCACCTGGCTCCGGGACTGCCTGGGGACCCTGGTGTCATCAGTGGTCAGTAGCCCTCCCCAGCTGTCTTTACTGGGTCCGTCTCCAAGAATCATAGCTTCTCTTGTCCAAGGCCATTCCGGTCTCTGCATGCTGTGGTAGCCCCATCCCTGCCCCTGAGCCCAGGACCTCCCCGCACTGAGCCTGCCCAGATTTGATGACTGGCCCCCAAATGCTCCAGGCCTCAGCTCCAATTGTCTCCACAGGCATGCGGCCAAATTGTGAAGTGGCCGTGTTCATTGACGGGCCCCGGGCCCTGGCAGGTGAGCCTGGACACAGCAGGGACTTCCCCAGGGCTTTCAGATAGGGCAGGAGTCCCACCTCTGGCTTTGTCTGCAGATGGAATCCCCTTTTTCCGCTCTGCCAATGGAGTGATCCTCACCCCCGGGAATGCTGATGGCTTCCTGCTTCCCAAGTATTTCAAGGAGGCCCTGCAGCTTTGCCCTACCCGTGAGAACCACCACGATTCTCCTGTCATGGAGCCTGTGCCCTCTGCCCTCTCCTCCCTCCCAGCTCCCAGCTCAGGCTGACTTCGGTCTCCCTTTCCCTAACATCTTGTTTCTCTCTCAGGAAAGTCCCTTTCCTTGGCTGGTAATGAAGAGACAGAGTGTCAGAGTGGCCCCAAGCACAGCTCCAGAGGAAGCAGGATGACCCAACAATAAAATATTTATTTATTTTTCAAATGTAAAAAGATTAAAAAAAAAAAAAAAAAGCTCCTGTTTGAAACCATGAATTATCATCACCCTGTAGCTACAGCCAGTCTTCCTCATGTGTTCGGAGAACCCAGCTGGGTCAGCAGTGCTGGTCCCAGCCACTCGGACAAGGGAAAGGTGGGCATTGTGTCAGCTCATAACCCACCCTTCTTAGCCCGGGGGATGGCAGAGTCTGGCCCGGTTAGGTCCCTGGTCTGCACGAAGCCAGTGACAGCAGGTGAATGTGCCCAGCTCGGGGCATGTCTGGAGAGGGTATGGGCTTAGGCGTGGCCAGAGCAGGTAGTGAGCTAAGTGGGGGTGATAAGACAGACCTCAGAAGGCCTCATGGCCTCCTGTGAGCTGTAGGAAGAGGTCCTCGTCCAGCTCTTCCCCGCGGGCCCGTTCCCGTGTGGACAGGAAAATGTAGCCCCCGATGTATTCATGCACGATGCGGCAGCTGGCTGATACGCAGCTGAAAGCCACATTGATGTGCTCATCAAACTCGATGGCCACCTGCAGAGTGGGCAGACGGGAGGGGGTGGTGGGGGAGGGGGAGGAGAGCAGCCCCCCTGTCCTGCCCTGGCTGGGCATGACCCTGCCCATGGAGGCGCCCCCCCTCCCCCCACCCCTGGCCCACCTGCCGGATGTCCCAGTTGACATTCCACTGGCGCATGTTGCTGAAGCGCCAGGTCTTGACGACGTCACCCACGGCTAAGTCAATGCGGATCAGTCTGTTGTTGGCGATGCCCAGGATCTCATCCTTCCTGCTGCCCTTGAACCTAGTCTCCGGGGGCGGGAGAGAGTGTGAGCCAGAGCGGGGAGCTGGGGCTCCCACCCTCCTGGCCTGATCTCTCGCTCTGGCATTTGCTGCAGGGTTACAGGATGGCGGGGGCGCCCACACAACACCCACAGAAGGCAGGAAGGGAGGCTTCGGGGTGCCACAGCAGGCAGCCGGGGAAGGCACGGCGGGCGGGGGCGGGGCCCGTACCTGACCACGACGTAGGAGATGCCGAAGTCGGGCAGGGACTGCCAGGCCTGGATGAAACGCAGCTGGGCCTCGGACAGTGAAAGCTGCGCCACGTTCTGGTGGGCTTCCAGGATCCGTGGGGTGAGCTGCGGGACCACACCAGTGAGTGGCCATCAACGTCCCTGAGACCCCCTACATGTCCCCACTGGAGAGACTGGATGCTGAGCCCGGAGCAGGGGTGGGGCCACCGAGCACCCTCTCAGGGCTCAGCAGATAGGAGCTGAGCCAGGCCCTGGGGTGGATGTGGGCAGCTGCACCGCGCCCCATCCCAGAGGGTGGGGACCGGCCTGTTCAACGGCAAGGACACGGGTAGGGGAAAGAATGAATGAGCACGGGCCTTTTTAAAGGAAGGCTCTGAGAGGACTCAGGGGCCACAGGTGGCCAGGGAATTGCTGTGGTCATTCCCACCACCCACTTCCTCTGGCTGGCACCTGCTTGGCCTTGAACTTTCGCTGGAAGCGGGGGGCGACAAGGCCGTAGGGGTTGAGGCCCTCGACAGCGGTGTCAGGGCCCTGCGGGTGGCCGCCCGAGCCCCCACCGCCCGTCCGCTGCAGGCTGAGGAAGGCCAGGATGGCCTGCACTTCGCTGGGGTAGCTGCTGTCCGCCATGGTGCGGCCCTTGGACGCCAGTCGGCAGCCGGCCATCCAGTGGGCGTACTGCTTCTCCTGCGGCGTGAGGAACAGGCTGTGATTCGGCCCCCGGCCCCCCTCCCCGCACCAGCCTCAGCCCCGCCCGGACGGACGTACATCCTGGCACCGCAGGTAGACCTCGCTCATGCCCTCAGGGGAGGGGACGAGGAGTTTGATGCAGAACTTCTGGCCTGAGACGTTGACATCAGGGACCACCTCGCAGCCTAGAGGGAGATGAAGGGGCGGGTAGGAGATTGGCCGGGGTGGGGGCAGGGGGGAGCCCTGCCTGAGAGGTCCCCGGGGGGAACACCAGCCCAGCAGAACACGTGAGGGCGGACGGTGTCTTCTCCCGCCCCCAGGGGGAAACTGAGATGAGAACTTTCAAGTCCCCAGCCCACAGGTGGGCCAGGTGGCCCTGAGCCAGCTCCTGCCTTTGTCCCCGTGCTGGCCAGGCCACCCTCACTCACCCTTGAGGTTGAGCTGCTGGATGGGGTCCCCCGGGGCCTCATCCTGGCTCTTGTAGTAGGACAGGGTGGTCTCCTTGAACACGACCCAGTGCTGGCGGTACCCCTTTAGGGTCAGCTTCCGGGGCCTGAGGGTGAGGCAGGAGGCTGGTGACGGGCTGCCTCCCTCCCTCCTGGGCTCTCTGTCCACCCTGGGCCCAAACTCACCGGAAGATCCGGAGATAGTCCTTGAGTTCGGGGATGGTGGTAAGGTTGTCCTGCGGAGACGAAGAGTCAGAGGGGGATTGTCAGGTCCTCGCCCTTGACCCTGACCCCAAACCCAAACCCTGACCAGAGCCCCTTCTCACCAGCACATCCGTGGATGCCGACCCCTCCAGCTTCACCTCCAGGTTGTTCAGGGCCGCGTCCAAGTCGTCCAGCCCTGGGTCTGTGCCAGTCGGTTCGCCCACCTCCCCGCTCTGGGACAGCTTGTTGACGTGGTACTGGGTGGGGCACGCAGCCAGGGAGGGCTGAGTGGGCGGTCCGGTAGCCCACAGTTCCCCAAGTGGGGCTTCCCAGAGATGGGTCCCCCACCTCGGAAGACCCTCCCTGCCCTGGGCCCGGCTAGCGCCCTACCCCGCCCCAGTTCCCCCAGCCCACCGGACACCTGCAGGGCTGCGAACACCATCATCTCCTCCTCAGTGCAGTCAGTCTCCTCCAGCAGCAGGTCCCACCGAGCCTGCTCGTACAGCTGAGTCAGCCGCACCGGATCTGTCTGCAGCGGGGGTTGGGGAGGCTGGGTTCGGTTGGGATCCAACTGCCCCGATCGCTGTGTACCTGGACCCGGTGAGCCTCAGCTACCAGCCCCGCCTTTGCACAGTGGCACGCTCAGCTCGTGGGCCCACGTGGGCAGCGGACCCCAATGCCAGCCTTAAGGCCTGACCAGGCAAGTGATACCTTTTTCCCTGTAAGACTTCTTGCACAGTTGACTGTGTGTTTACTGTGTGCCTGTGGGGGCAGAAGGGGGACTGAATAAACCAATCAACCTATAAGTAAGATGATTCAAGATTGTGATAAGAGCAATAAAGGAAATAGCTTCCATGGGGCCATTCACTCATGCTCTCAGGCAAGGACACCCCGAGGATGATGGCGATGAGAGAGAATGGAATTGGGTACAGGGAACTTCTCCACATGAAGAAGCATTCTAGGAAGTCCTCTTTGAGGAGGTGACAGACTGCCCTGAGACCTGAGGATGGCAATGGGCCACTTAATGGGAGAGTGATAGGAAGAACATTCCAGAAAGAAGGAACAGGGAGTGCAAAGCTCAAAGGGGGATCCCAGTTACCCACAGAAGGCCACACCCATGCTCCCCCTAAAACCAACCACCACTGGTTTATGCAAAAGCATAAAAAGAGTAAATCCGGGGCGCCTGGGTGGCTCAGTGGGTTAAAGCCTCTGCCTTCGGCTCAGGTCATGATCCCAGCGTCCTGGGATCGAGCCCCGCGTCGGGCTCTCTGCTCAGCAGGGAGCCTGCGTCTCCCCTCTCTCTCTGCCTGCCTCTCTGCCTACTTGTGATCTCTGTCTGTCAAATAAATAAAATCTTAAAAAAAAAAAAAAAAGAGTAAATCCAAAAGGACAAAGAAAAGGGCGGGAACGACCCGCTGACAACGTTTTGGCAGAGGGAAAGCAGAAACATGAATGGGAACTGAATTACAGTGGGAGAGAGCTGGGATCTCTTGGTCTTTCCCCTCTTTTGTTCTGTAGAAAAGGCATGAATGAGTTTTGAAAATAGGCAGGAAACAAACAGCAAGAAGAACACGGACATGGACAAAGGCATCCAGTGTGCGTGGTAGCCCTTGGCAGGCTCCGGACAGGGCTCCTCTGGCTGAGGGATGAGGGCGGGTTGAAATGATTCTATAAGGTGTATAAAAGGAGCAGGTGTTCCCTTTCCCCAGTGACTCCTTGCAGCCAAGTGACAGCCAGGCACTGGCAGAAGCCAGAGATTTACTCTCTGGAGATGGTGAGCCAGAGGCACCCCTACGTTTGGTACTCTAGACCTGGCTGGGTGAGGGGCTGCTGTGCTTAAAACAGATGCACCAGGGTGCCTGGGTGGCTCAGTGGGTTGAAGCCTCTACCTTCGGCTCAGGTCATGATCCCAGGGTCCTGGGATAGAGCCCTGCATCCGGCTCTCTGCTCAGCGGGGAGCCTGCTTCCCCTCCTCCTCTCTCTCTGCCTGCTTCTCTGCCTACTTGTGATCTCTGTGTGTCAAATAAATAAATAAAATCTTTTAAAAAATAAAAGTAATACATTAAACAAACAAACAAACAAACAGATGTACCAAGAGAAAGGTTGACATCCTGAAAGGTGGGATATCCCCAGCCCTTCCTTACTTGGCACCCAAGACTTTGACAATGAGCCTTCTATTCCCAGTCGGGAGATCAGAGGGTTCACTGCTGAGAAACTGATGAGCCAAAGAGAAAACTCCCCCAACGAGTGGTGATGACATGCCTACCCCAGCATCCCCAGGGAGCCCCCAAAGTGCTAAGCCCTTTTCATCCACTGGGGGGTGGGTCTATGGGTTCCTACAGCCCTGTCTCTCAATATGAAAGGGCAGGCAGGGATCACCCCAGTGTAAGGACAGCTATGGCAGCAACTACAGAGACAAGACAAGAGCTTGGAGGGAACCAAGACAGTAGGGAGAGGAAGAAAATTTCAAGCAGGCAGACTCCTTAGAGAGACGAAATGCTGTACTCGGAGCACAAAAACATGATGCTGTGTTAAAAAAAAAAAGAACATAATTATAAAGATATAGAATTTTAGGTTGCGTGGCATTGGTAAAGAGAGACAAATTGACGAATGGAACCAGAGAGTCAGAGACCCACACACGTTCACCTGACCTACAACAAAGGTGACCCTGCAGTCACTGGGAAAGGATTCCGTTTTCAGTAAATGATACTGGGTCTATTGGATACCCGTATTTTTTTTTTAATTGTTTTGTTCCCCTACCTCACACCACATAAAAATATCAGCTCCATCTGGATTGCAGATCTAAACATGAAAGTTAAAACAACAAAGCTTTTAGAGAAAAGTAGGTCTACATATTTGTGACCTTGAAACAAAAAAGATTTGTTTTTAAACAGGACCCAAAAGATATTCATCATAAAAGAAAAAAAATGTTTAAAAATAGAAGACAGATTGTATTACAATTAAGAACTTCTTTTTATCAAAATAAACCATCAAGAGAATGAAAAGGCAAAGTACAAGGTGGGAAACTATAATCACATATTTATCCGACAAAGTACTACCCATATACAGAATATATAAAGAACTCCTACGAAGCAGTATGAGAGGCAAGCAACTCAATATTAAAAATTGGCAAAGAAGTTGAGCAAAAACATCACCAAAGAGGATCTCCAAATGGCTAGTAGCCCGATGAGAAAGGGCTCAACTTGATTAGTCATCAGGGAACTGTGAAAGCCACATGGAAAGCATGTCAGTGATGTCTGGGGTGAGGTGTGGGAGGAGGAATGATTGCAATGGGCAGTAGAGAACCTTCTGGGGGTGATGAAATGTTCTAAAACTTGATTGCGGTGATGGCTGCCCAGTGTATAAATTTACCGAATGTAATCAAACTGAATGCTTATGATGAGTGATTTTTATGGTAGGCAAGTTATATCTAAGTAAAGCTGTTAAAAAAAAAAAAAACAAATAAACAAAAAACCATATGAGACACCATTACACACCTACCAGGATGGCTACCATGGAAACGCCAGTGCCACACTAGTGAAATCATGGAACAAGTAAAATTTTTGGATCCTGCTGATGGGGGCTGTAACCTGGTACAGCCACTTTGGAAAGCTGCTTAACAGCTGTCTGCTACAGTTAAACCAAAGCTGCCCCTTAATCTAGCAATTCCACCTCTGGGCACATACGCTACAGAAATGTGTACATATGTTCACCAAAGACATTACTGGAATGTTCATAGCATCTTTATTCATAACAGTCCCAATCTGGAAACTGTGCAAGGCACATCCAGGAGAATGGAAAATTAATTATGGTATATTGACATAAGGGAATGTCACACACCAATGAGAAGTGGTAGGAAAGGGGCTTCTGGGGGCTGGTGAAACCCTGCTGCTTGAAATATTGGATACATTTGTACATTTTTCTAAATGTATGTTACACTAATAAACAAAAAACCTTACAAAGGAATACTCCGGAAACAAGAGCTCTTAGAACTTGAAAAAAATACAGTTGCAGAAATTAAAAATTCAATCGATCATTTGAAAGAGAAGTCAGGGCTCCTGGGTGGCTCAATCGTTAAATGTCTGCCTTTGGCTCAGGTCATGATCCCGGGGTCCTTGGATCGAGCCCTGCATCGGGCTCCCTAATTGGCAGGAAGCCTGCTTCTCCCCCTCCCACTCCCCCTGCTTGTGTTCCTTCTCTTGCTGTGTCTCTCTGTCAAATAAATAAATAAAATCTTAAAAAAAAAAAAAAAAGATAAGTCAAAGCCCTCTCCAGAAAGTAAAGCAAAAGACAACAAACCTAGTAATGAGAAAGACAAGGGGCACCTGGATGGCTCAGTCAGTGGAGCATGGGACTCTTGATCTTGGGATTGTGAGTTTGAGCCCCACACTGGGTACAGAGATTACTTAAAATTTTTAAAAATCTTAAAAAAAAAAAAAAAAAAAGACGGCGCCTGGGTGGCTCAGTTGGTTGGGCAACTTCCTTCGGCTCAGGTCATGATCCTGGAGTCCTGGGATTGAGTCCCACATCGGGCTCCCAGCTCCACAGGAAGTCTGTGCTTCTCCCTCCGACCTTCTCCCCTCTCACGCTCTCTCTCACTATCTCTCTTTCAAATAAATAAATGGAATTAAAATTTAAAAAAAAAGACATGAGAAAGACAAGATAAATGTCCTATGTTTTTTTCTTTGAAGCAGCAATCTATGGGGTCTAATATCTACAGAGTTCCAGAAGAAAGGAACAGAAAAGTGGTGGGAGAAAATGATTAAAGAGATTGTTTAAGGCATTTCTCCAGAACTGAAAGACTCAAGTTCCTCATCCGAAGGGCTCAGCAAGTGTGCACGCCAATCAAGGAAGACAGATCTATACTAGGACATATTATCGAGAGATTTTAATGCATCGTGAGATAAGAAGAACACTAAAAGCTTCTGGTATCTGCCCTCCTCCAAGAAAAAATAAAAGGGTCTCGCATGGAAGGATTGAAAACAAAATGGCATTAGACTCCTCAGTAGAACCACTGGGACCCAGAGCACCATGGGAAGGTGGCTTCAGATTCAGCAGGGAAATATCTCCAACCTAGAATTCTATACCTAGCCAAACTATCATGCGAGTGAGGGTAGAACAGGGGCCTTTTCAGACATGCAGGATTTCAAATCATTTACCATTTTACAGGAAGCTATTAAAATAAATGTTTCATCCAAATGAAGGCGTTAGTCAACAGAGGAACACATGAGAGTCAGGAACCAAGGAGTCCAATAGAGGGAGGCTCAGGAAATAGGGAAGAGCAGTCCAAGGACAACAGTTGTGCTGTGGGTCTAGAGTGCAAGCTTCGATGGTTCCATAACAAAAATAACACTGACTAATATCCTAAAGCCATCCACCACAGTGCCTGGGTGGCTCAGTTTGTTAAGCCTCTGCCTTCGGCTCGGGTCATGATCTCAGAGTCCTGGCATCAAGCCCTGCATCAGGCTCTCTGCTCGGTGGGGAGTCTGCTTACCCCTCTCTCTCTGCCTGCCTCTCTGCCTACTTGTGATCTCCCTCTCTCTGTCAAATAAATAAATAAAATCTTAAAAAAAAAAAAAAAGCAACCCACCCGTTTGAAAAGAGTATTGTGGTTGGGCTACAATGTTGGAGGGGCTTGGCTATGGAACTTCCCACTTCATCACTGTGAAGACCCCAGAGGAGAAGCCATAGCCACATGGAGAGTATCTTACAAGAGAGACCCCCAAAAGAGAGCAAAAACGACCCAGTGGATTGTAGATATTGAACAAGAGACCATACAGAACAGTGATCCCTGACAGAAGGGAAACAAACATGGTGTATCCTGATTGGCCCAGCTCATTGCCCAGAGAGAGCTGTACAAAGAGGGGGACGCCAAATACAGCCCAGCATATTCCCCAAGTTGTAGAAATGTTGTTGAGCATTTGGTGAGTCCAAGGCAGCTAGAGTTCACAGGACAGAGTCCTGTGGAGGAGAGAGCTGCACAGAAAGAAAGCTCTGGAATCAGCAGGGGGCTCCTCTTGAGTCTTTAAGCACTGATCAGTGTATGTGTGTAAGGAAACTACCCAAGCCTGATGAAAAACAAAAACAAAACCAAAACAAACTTGAAAGGAGCAGATGGAACATTCACCAGAGCTCACCTAAGGGTGGCAATGGTTCACACTCCCAAAAGCCAGATTAGAGAAGCCTCGCGATGCATGGTGCGTTAGATAGAATTCTCTGAAGGCAATGCCTCAGTAATGGGGTACATTAGTCCTAGATTAGAGGATGTTTTTGTCCCGCCTCATTAACATTCAAGGCAAACCTTGGAAGAATCAAACGGTCTCCAAGTGGTTTAACTTCATCCCTAAACAAGGTCTAAAAATACTTAAAGGACTACCAAAAAAACCCCAAAAATCTAGCACCCAAGAACATAAAATTTGTAGTGTCTGTCTGGCATTAAATAAAAAATGGTCAGGCACAAAAAGAAGAAAGAAAAAGAAAAAAACAACAAGGGGTGCCTCGGTGGCTCAGTCAGTTAAGCGTCTGCCTTCAGCTCAGGGCATGATCCGAGGGTCCTGGGATTGAGCCCTGCATCAGGCTCCCTGCTCAGTAGAAAGCCTGCTTCTCCTTCTGCCCCTTACCCTGCTCATGGTCTCTCTTAAATAAATAAATAAATAAATACATAAATAAATAAATATCTTACTCCCCCAAAAGAAAAATAAGCAACAACAAAGAAAACCCACAATAAAATAAAACAACCCCCCCAATAAAGGAAAAATATAGCCAGGCATGAAAATAAGCAGAAAAATAGAACTCATAATAAGGAGAGAGTCTTTAGAAACAGATCTAGAAATGACACAAGTGATAGAATTAGTAGATAAAAACAAGCAGAGTTAATGGCCACGGTCGCCAAACTGTGGAAAGAACCAATATGCCCTTCAACGGATGAATGGATAAGGAAGATGTGGTCCATATACACTATGGAGTATTATGCCTCCATCAGAAAGGATGAATACCCAGCTTTTGTAGCAACATGGACGGGACTGGAAGAGATGATGCTGAGTGAAATAAGTCAAGCAGAGAGAGTCAATTATCATATGGTTTCACTTATTTGTGGAGCATAACAAATAGCATGGAGGACAAGGGGAGATGGAGAGGAGAAGGGAGTTGAGGGAAATTGGAAGGGGAGGTGAACAATGAGAGACTATGGACTCTGAAAAACAATCTGAGGGTTTTGAAGGGGTAGGGGGTGGGAGTTTGGGGGATCCAGGTGGTGGGTATTAGAGAGGGCACGGATTGCATGGAGCACTGGGTGTGGTGCAAAAAACAATGAATACTGTTACACTGAAAAGAAATTAAAAAAAAATGCAGAGTTATTATAAAAGCATCATGGGTGTTCAAGGAGGTAGAGAGACAGGAGCATTTTAGGGAGAGTCACGGAAACTACTAAAAAGGTCACAGTTTGGGGCACCTGGCTGCCTCAGTGGGTTAAAGCCTCTGCCTTCAGCTCAGGTCATGATCTCAGGGTCCTGGGATGGAGCCCCGCATCGGGCTCTCTGCTCCGCAGGGAGCCTGCTTCCTCCTCTCTCTCTGCCTGTCTCTCTGCCTACTTGTGATCTCTCTCTCTCTCTCTCTGTCAAATAAATAAATAAATAAATCTTTTAAAAAAAAAGTCACAGTTAAACTTATATGCATGAAATTCATGGCAGATTTAACATGGCAGAAGAAAGATTAGTAAACCTGAAGATAGGGCAAGAGACCTACTCAAAATGCAACATAGAAAAACAAGACTGGAGAAATCACCTAAAAAGAAACAGTGAACAGAGCATCAGTGGGCCGTGGGATGAAGTGAAGCAGTCTAGTAGTTCATATAACCGGAATCCCATCAAGGGAGGGAGCAGGAAAAAAAAATCCTGAAAAAACAATGACCCCAAATTTTCCAAATTTGATACAAACTATCAACTCACAGATTCAAGAAGCTCACTGAACCCCAAGCACGAAAAACCTGAAGGGAACCAAGGTGTATGATAATCACAGTGTTCAAAACCAGTGATAGGGGCGCCTGGGTGGCTCAGTCAGTTAAGCAGTGAAGCATCTGACCTCAGCTCAGGTCATGATCCCAGGGGTCCCGGGATTGAGCCCCTTGTCAGGCTTCCTGCTCAGTGGGGAGCCTGCTTCTCCCTCTCCCTTTGCCACTCTCTCCTGACCTGGGTACTCTCACTTGCATGCCTTCTCTCTCAAATAAATAAATAAAATCTTAAAAATAAGTAAATAAATAAACAAATAAATAAAGTACCGTAAGAAACAAAACCGTCACCCAAGAATTCTACACCGAGTTAAAATATCTCTCAAAATCAGGGGCGCCTGGGTGGCTCAGTCATTAAGCGTCTGCCCTTGGCTCAGGTCAAGATCCTAGGGTCCTGGGATTGAGCCCATCCTGGGATTGGGCTCACTGCTCTGCAGGAAGCCTGCTTCTCCCTCCTCCACTCCCCCTGCTTGCATTCCCTCTCTACCGTGTCTCTCTCTGTCAAACAAATAAAATCTTTAAAAATAAAAGTCTTAAAATCAAAGGCAAAATAATGACTTATTCAGACATACAAAAGCTGAATGAATCTTCACCAGTAGAACAGGACCACAAGAAATGTTAAAGTCCTTCAGGCAGACAGAAAAAGAGAGCAGCTGGAAATGGGGATCTACACAGGGGAATAAAGAGTACAGGAAACTGCGAGGGTGAGGGTCGCGTGCTCTGCCAACTGAGGCAACCAGGCGCCTTCTGGGTATTATTTCTTACAATTGCCTGGGAATCTCGTTATCGCAAAAGTTCCACCAAAAATTTTAAAAAAGAGAGATTGAAGGGTTAAAGCATAAGTAGTAGTGATAATGATTCGACAATTCTATTCCTCAGTCTACACCAAGAGAAATGAAAAGATAGGACCACCCCAAAACTTGTATCTGAATGAAAAGTCATAGCAGCCTTATTCATAATAGCCAACCTGTGGGTGGGTGGGTGGGGGGAGAGGCGAGCCAAATGTCTATTAATCGCTGAATGGATCAATAAAATGTGGTCTGTCCCTACAATGAAATTCCACTTTGCAGTAAAAAGGGATGAAACGGAACCATGCTAAAACATGAAAACAGAAACCAGCCACAAAAAGCGAGATACTGTCTGATCCCTTTTGTAGGAAACGTCCAGGATGGGCAAATCTATGGAGACAGAAAGGAGATTAGGAGTTGTCTGGGGCTCAGTGGGTGAGGGATAAATGGAGAGTCACTGATGATGGGTATGATTTTCTTTTCGGGGTGATGAAAATATTTCAAAATGGATTGTGCTGATGGTTGCCCAAGTCTGTGAATGTCTTAAAAACCATCAGGTTGTCCATTTAAACGGGCAGAAGATATGGTATATGAATTATTTCTCACTATAGCCGTTGTAAGAATAATGACAGCAGCAGGAATGACAGTGTCCTGAGGGCTTTGACAGCGGCAGAACTGAAGTGTGTGATAACCAGCATGTACAGGCCGGGAAGGGAAATGCAAGTGTCACTTAAGTTTCTCCTGAAGAAGCCTTGAGTATTTCCGGATGGTAATAGAGTCTGTGTACTAAATCCCTTCTAGCAACCACCAAAACCATTTTTTTAAGTATAGCTAATAAACTAAAATAAAAGAGATAAAATGGAATCAGGAAGACCACTCAAACCAAAGTAAGGCAGGAGAGCTGGGGAAGGGAATAACAAAGTCCCCAGGAGAGGAAGCGGCCAACCATGAAAGGGAAGGAGCCGGACAGACAGATCAGGCAGGGGCCTGGGGGCTCTGCGGCTGGGGGCCACCGGCAGCCACAGGAATGACTTGACCTCGCGTCTGTTCATTCCAGACGTGGTGTGGAGCTTGGGGAGGCCAAGAGAGAAGAAAGGTGTATTAGGAGGCTTGCTCTAGGCAACATGACATGGGCTGGCCGCCGGACAGATGGACAGATGAAAAGACAGAGAAGAGCTGGTGGTTTGGGATGTTAATTCATGGGAGGAGGCACAGGACACAAAGACGGATGAAGTAGGAGGGAAAGGAAAGGCTCCAGAATGGCGTAAGCAACGAATCCATGAAAGCTCTTGCAAAGAACCCGTGAAAGGTGGAGGAAGTGTGGGGCAGTCTGGGAATCACGACTTCCAGTTCAGGCAGAAGTCTGACATGACTGTTAGGCCCGTGAATGGAGCGGGGCCACCTGGACACTCAAGTCTAGTGCTCCAGTGAGGGTCTCGGGAGGTCTGCCCTGAGATCACACGCGTGGGAGCTATAACGGGCAAAGGGGTAAGGATGG
Source organism: Lontra canadensis (assembly GCF_010015895.1). Classification (NCBI taxonomy): domain Eukaryota; kingdom Metazoa; phylum Chordata; class Mammalia; order Carnivora; family Mustelidae; genus Lontra; species Lontra canadensis. The sequence goes on along the minus strand of NW_022631060.1, from coordinate 4,099,215 downwards.
CTGTGGAGGGCGTTCTGGGTTTGCCAGGCTGTGGAAACAGGAGGAAGAGTGGGGGAAGTCTGGACAGGGCATCTGGAACCCCCCAAGTTCATGGGGGTCACAAGTGGCCTAGTAAGAAGCAGGAGGGAAGGGAGCGGGGGACAGAGAGCATGCAGGGCCAAACCTGCAGATCGCAGCATCACCCTTTCCGGGAAGCCTTCTCTGAGTCCAGGTGCCAGGCACCTCCCACCTACACAGGCTTCCTAGGGACGCCGGCCACTGTCTACACTGCCCAGACGGGGGTGTGGATGAGGCAATGGATGGATGGACAGACGCCCTGCTAGTCCCTCACGTTCCCAGAGCCCAGACCCCTGACCCTAAGTCCTCATGTCTCACTGCACCAGTCCCCGGCCCCGGCCCAGCCCACCTTGGGATCCAGGTCGAAGAAGCTGTAGTACTTAAAGCGCAGCCAGAGCATGTCCCCGGCAGTGATCCCCTGCTGCATGAGGCACCGCGACGAGTCCAGCCACCTGGGCCACAGTGCAGGCAGAAGTCAGGGCCATGGCAGAGGCAGTGCTGGGCGGGGTGGGGGGCGAGGGGGGGCACGGGGAGGTGTGGGGGGGCCACGGTGGAGGGAAAGCGCACTCATAAGACAGGCCTGGAAACTGGAGGTAGGGATCTGGGGTAAGGATCCAGGGGAGGGCAGGGGCCCTGGCAGTGGGAGCCCAGACCCACGGGGACCGAGCCCTGGGCCACAGAGCTGGCCGGGCAGCACACCTGCTGTGGAGCTGGGTCTTGTCCAACAGGGAGCTGGGCCGAGGCAGGCGCTGGAGCAAGGCGGGGTCCGGCGGTGGCTGCGGCCGGCTCAGCATGTGGTAGCAGGCCTCGGTCTGGGCACTGTCTGAGAAGTGGGCTGGCATCCCCCGGAACAAGGCAGGTGCCACGCCTGGAGTGCAGGACAGAGTTAGACAGGCCCCACCCCCAGGCCCGGCCTCAGGACGCCAGCGCCCAGCCCCCACCCCACCCCACCTGCCCAGCCTGTGCTCACCCCCAGCCAGGACGACCTTGGTCAAGTCATACAACTCCTCTTCCGGCTCCTTGTCCTTCTTCTTCTTCTCCTTCTTCTCAGGAGCCCGGAGCAGAGACAGCTCCTCGGGGTGCCGGATACCTGGGGGGGGGGAGCTGGCCCCTCAGCAGGGGCTGGGGTCCTGCCCTGGAACCTCCCTGCCCCACTCCCGGGACTCTGGGGCCGTGACAGGGGACAGGACTGCGAGGACCACGTGACCATGGCCCGACTGGGAGGGCACTGGCAGGACCCTCGCTGGGGCGGAAGAGCGGGGACCAGCAGGGGACTCACTGAGGAGGCGGCAGATGGCAGCCACGGCCTGGAAGAGGGGCTGGGAGAAGCTGGCTCGCAGGCGCAGGGCCCGGCGGTTCGGCAGCCGCAGGATGATGGGCCGGTGCTGGGGCCCGAAGAAGAGGCGGGCGTCGGCCAGGATGCCATACTTGTCCAGCGTCCAGTGCGTCTGCAGGAGCCACTGCCTTTTCTGCTCCCACCAAATAGCATGGTCTGACCAGTCCTGCTTGCGCTCTGTGGGGCCGCGGGGAAGCAGGGGCCCATCAGCCATGGAGGGCCCGGCCCCCCGGGGGGCTGAGCACTGGCCCAGGCCAACACGGGGCCAGGCTGGGTTGGCTGGGGGTCTGGGACTGAGGTCACGGCAGGATGGCTCTTTGCCAGCTCACCCTGCTGGTTCTGTGGGGCTGAGTTGTGACATCACTTTCCAAGGGAGCCCCCCGCCCCCAGGTTCCAGGTGTCCCGATCTTTCTGCTTCCACCTCATGTACCCCGGCCCATCAAGCTGCCTGGAACAGCAGCGCATGTGACTCCTGGCTGGCTGGCCTCTCGCTGGCGCTCCAGGAGCCTGGGAGGCCGAGGCTCTGTTGGGGCCCTGGCACTGTGCCCGGCCCAGCAGGCGCTCCACGAACATTCCTGGGTTACACGTTCTGTGCCCTTGGCTGAGGCCTCTCGCTCTCTGGGCCTCGGGTTTGTGGTTCGTGAGATGTGAGGAGTCACCCTCCCAAGCCTGTGGGCCTGGAAGCGCGCCTACCCCAGTATGGGTGACTCGCTCTTCAGGCCTGTGAATGCCCGTGAGGGAGGATCCAGTCTGAACCTCGAACTTTCCCTGTCCTGCAGCTAGTGACAGATGACGGGTCTCCGTCCAGGTGGGCTGGTGTGTGGCAATCACAAAGACAAAGGGTGGACGGATATAGCCCTCTGGGGTATGCAAAGCCCTTCCTGGCCAGTGCTCTGTCCCTGTCTCCACCCGCACTCCTGCTCCCCTCCCTCCTCCTCCCTCCCTCATGTCACCAGAGCTGCCAATAGACATTCTCTGGCTCAATCTGTCCAACCTAGCAGAGTCCTTGGAGCCGCTGTCCTCACTCTGTTCTGGCCTGTGGCACCTTCCCCATATCCTCTTGACCTTTGGCTCTTGTCTTGTCCTTCTCGGCCCCTTTCCCTGGCCGCCCCTATCCTTCTCTGGTTGGGAATCCCTTCCTCCCCGACCCAGGCCTCTTCCCAGGGCTCCTGCGTCTACGGCCTCATCTTCCTGCTTCCATCCCCACACACCATACCTCAGGACCAGGCCCTTGCCCTGGGTCCTGGACCAGAAACCTACAGGCCAGGGGCGAAAGGACATACCGACCGGCTTCAGTTGTTCCAAAAAAAATGTTTACAGGCCACATGCCTGCCTGTGGGACAGAAATGCAGTAACTCCTACTTCCAGCCCCTGAGAAGCATGTGAAACTCGCTGTTTCTGACACTGGACGGAGGCTCTTCTCCCTCCTTGCTGGCTCCTCCGCAGGGCATCTGGGGGCTAGGGCGACCCGACTTCCCCGCCAGGCCCGAGCATTCTCCCTTCCACTTTTAGCCCCCACATTTCATCGATGCCCATCTCACTTCCAAAAGCCACCCTCCGGTCTGTCCTCACCGCCCAGCATAGGAGGATTGTCTTCCTGCCTCCAGCTCACCCCTAAGCCGAGGGGCCTGTCTAGAGGTAAGTGGCTGAAAACGCTTTGGGGTCACTTCTGCCTCCAGGAGTCTAAACTCCTAAAGGCAGCCACCCCAACCTCTTTTCTGGTCATGCCCAAGTTCAGAACACCCCCGCGCTCCAACATCACACCTTGCCCCTGCCCCCCTGCACTGCAGCCCCTCTCGGGACTCTGCTAGGGAGTCTCCCCGTCCTGGCTGCGTGCACCCCCTCTGGCTCCAGGCCCTGTGCTCTCGCCTCTGGTGCCAAGGCCTCCATTCAGCCCCGTGCTGGGAGCTGGACGGTTGGTCTCACCCGCCTGGCCTTACTCCAGGAAGACAGGGGCTGGCGTGGTGTGGGGTCTGGCCTGACGGAGCCTCAGTGGACATCTGATACACTCAGGAATGAGCGGGATTGGGAAGGGCGGGGACAATGTCCCCACTGCAGGGGACAGAAGCTGAAGGGACTTACCGCCGGGGGGTACCCAGCAGCAGGTGTGGGGATCAGCTCTGCCCACCCGCTGCCTGACTCCTTATTTAGGCCTTGTGCATGGCTCGCGTCCCCTGCCCTGGAGCCAACCAGGTCTCCCCTTGGGGCCCTATCTCTTCAGCCCCTCTGCCCTGGCTCAGCCCACGCCTGTCTACAGCTTGGCCTGATGCCCCAGCTCCCGAGGGACCCTCTGTTTCCCACTTCTGCTTTCACAGCCTCCTTGGGCCCTGCCTGTTGGAAGCTCCTTCACTACCTCGGCCTCATGGCTGGGTTGTCCCGGGCCCTGCCCGTCCACAAGCCAGCCCACCTGGCTCGCAGGCCGTACGTGGAGGGTTGGCCAGCCGTGAGGAAGCCTGTCTGCCCCTGCCTCCCGCAGGTGGCCCAGGACCCAGGAGCCAGGGGCTAAAATGATTGTGGGCTTGCCTTCTGGCTCTGCCTACCCTGGTGGGCCTGCCTCCCTCCCAGGAAGGGGCAGCCCTGACCTCCGGGCAGGGAAAGGGGATGAGAAGCCTCCATGTCACTAGCCCTGCCCTTCTCCACGCCTGATACCACAGGCTGCCCTACTGTAACTTCCTGTGGGGGCAGGGCCTTCCCACCCCGGCTAGGCCCGTCACCAGCCTGCGGAGGGCTTCCGCTCCGGGGAGAGGGTATGGGAGCCAGCCCCGCGTCCCCTGGTCTCCCCCGAGACCTCAAATGTAGCCTCTGCCTTGGCCCGGGGCCAGGCCCCTCCTGCCCCAGACATGGGTGAACAGCCCAGGGCTGGGTCTGCTCCCTGGGGACTTAGCAGAACCAGCAGGAGCAGGAGGAAGGGAGGGAAGATTGCGGGAGGGAGGGGAAGTTGGGGAAATGTCTTTTTTGGAACCAAATGATTAAGCGGGTGCCTGAGTCACTGTGGCGGGGTTATCGAGCACAGCACAGTCGGGTGGCCCGGAAGTGCCCACGGACCCAGTCACAGCGGCCCCGTGGCACTGAGGTCAGCAGCGGGGGCCATGGGACACTCACTGATCTCCTCCACGATCTTCAGGAGCACCCCGCCGATGTGCGACTCTCCCGTGACCCGGAGGGTGACGGACTCGGCCTCGGGGTCCTCCTCTCCCACAAACACCCGCAGCTCCCAGGACGAGTCGATGTAGTCCCCGGTGGCCGTCTTCATCCCCGCCATGGCTGTGGCAGCTCTGCAGAGGGTGGGGAAGGAGGCAGGGTGCTGGGGCCTCGGAGGCTGCCCACGTTTGAGTAGAAGTGGCGTTTGGTGACCTGGACAGGCAGGAAAGCAGAGAGTGCACCCATGGGCCAGGATGTCACGGCAGCCGCGAGACACAGGCCTCAGAACCTCTCGCCGTTACCGGTGGTTTAGCCGCATGGTGCTTCCAGCCCACTCCCATCTTACAGACAGGAAGACTGAGGCCCGGAATGAGTAAGAAGAGGCTCGCTCAAGATCACCAGGCTTGATGCCAGAACCTGGCACAACCTCCATCTGCTTCCCCAGCCCACGTCACCCCCGAGTCTATACTGGCAGCTGCTGAGGCCTGGAAATGGTGGGGGACCCAAGTCAGAAAATAACTCCCACTCCTGGCCCAAAGCTCGGGTCCTGACATCCCAAGCCAACCAAGGCCTCTCTAGGGCGCCGAGAAGTCCGGGCTGCCGCATGGGCAGAGGCGTGCTGAGCAGCGGGGCTCTGCAGGAGGGTGAGGAAATGGGGTCCTTGCGCCTTCGGCCGCCGCCCCAGCTTACCTTGCCTGTAAGGGTTTGGGGTCTGCAGGTGCGGGGGTGGATCGGAGTGTCAGCCACTCCCGGCCTCAGTCTGAACACCTGCGGCTCAGTGAAGGACTCCTTCCCCCTTTGCTTTCTTTTCGAGCTTCCCGGAGCGGAGCAAGGGCAGTCCTTATGGTGAGGGCGGGCTCAGCCCCTCCCCAGGACTGAGCCCCTCCCCAGGGCGGGCTGGCCTGGTGCAGGAAGCCAGTTGACAGCACGCCCCAAGGGCTCCTGTGCCCCAAGGGCTCCTGTTCACGGGCCCTACCTTTGTTCCTGGGGAGCACAGGAAGCAAGGGAAGAGCAGGCCAGGGGCCCACCACCTCACCGAGTGTCCCCTCTTCTGGAGGGAAGCAGCTCGGTTCAAACCAGGAAAGTCACCAACTCATGTTCTCTACACCCATTATCCCCTGTAGGAAGTCATCTCCCATATCCAGCCTGTCACAAAGTGGGAGGGTGGGGGGCTGTGTGTCACAGCACATCGCTGTGCTGTCAAGAGGGAAAGCCACACAAGGGAAGCATGGGGTCCAGGTAATTTAGGAAGCTGGGAGTTCAAGTGAGCTCCAGTAGGGTAGGTCCCTTATCACCAAGAAGTAGATCCTTAAAGAAGACCCCGAGGGGAACAACTTCCTTAAGTCTTTCCTATCCCCAGTGCTGGCCTCGATTTCCAAACATGTAGACCTTCGAGCTGCCCAGGGCAACAGCTGAACAGGAATGTGGCCCTGGTCATCCAAAACCTCTTGCCCTACCCCTCCAGGGTTCAAGGCTTCCAACCTGTCACCTCCCCTCGGCCCCTCCACGTGACATTCCGGCTCACTCCGAGTACCCCAAGGGTCACTCCCGTCAAGTCCCTACTCAAATGTGACTCTGGAGGGTCCCACCACCGGCACTGGGAGGTCAGCTTTGGTAGAGCAGAGAGGCCTGGTGCTCGCTGCTGGCCCCCCGGCAGGAACGGGAGCCCTTCCAGAGAGAATCCGTTTGGGGCCCGAGGGAACAGAGCCAGAAGAGTGTCAGGAGCACCAGGAGCAGGAGAACGCCCGCGGAGAGGAGGCTTTCTGCACTTGCCACCCAGAGGGAGGAAGGGGCCTACTGGAAATTCCCAGGGGAAGGCCAGCGTATGCAAAGTCAAGGCGGCAGGAAGGGCCCCGGCTGCTGGCCTCAGCAGCTTCCCAGCTCAGAAAGCCGCGCTGCTGGAGCAAATGAGGAAGTCTCACTCCCACCCCAGTCCAGGGCTGTAGAAATCGCTTGCTGCAACCACGTTCAAGTGTAATCAAAAACCTTTCAGTTGAGCAGTGAGGCGTTTTTTTGGTTGTCAAACGATCCTTTATCGAAGTGTTTTCCCTGGTACTTCTCCAGTGACTGGGCACCACACGCTGCAGCCCACGGACTGGGCAGTCTCTAGGACCTCTTCGATGGTTCCAGAGAATTCTCTAGCTGAAGACTGGGGTTGCATCTGTCAGGCAATGTTGACAGGATAAGTGAGGATTTGGACTGGGCTTAATGTTCTTCTGCCTCTCGGCGGTTCCTTGAGGACTGTGATCATCCAGGCAGCAGCCCAAGGTTCCGCCACGACCTGGGCCTGTCCTCAACAGCCTCACAGTCATTCTCAGGCCCTTCCAATCACTGGCTGCCTTGGCCATGTCATCACTGACCTTTTTTGGTGACAGTGGGGCCAACAGACAGGGGTCCCGGGCAGACCATACCCCCACCAGAGCACATCAGGTACAGGACTTTGACCTCACCAGGGTTAAACTTCAGGCTGCCCGGCGGAGGCAGCCAGTGCAGGATGAACCGGGATTTGAGGAAAGGTGCAGAGGAGCCTCCTCTGAGCAAAGAGCTAAGAGTGAGAGCAGTGAGTGGCTTTTTTTAAAGATTTATTTGAGAGAGAGAACCTGTGCGTGCAGAGGGAGAGAATCCTCAAACGGGTTCCCTGCTGAGCGCAGAGCCCACCCAGGGCTTGATCCAAGGTCCCTGTGATCATGACTTGAGCTGAAACCGAGAGTCGGACAACCAACTGACAGCCTCCCAGGCACCTCAGGAGCAGGGAGTTCTTTAAAAACAGACTGTTGGGGCGCCTGGGTGACTCCGTGGGTTAAAGCCTCTGCCTTCAGCTCAGGTCATGATCTCAGGGTCCTGGGATGGAGCCCCGCATCAGGCTCTCTGCTCGGCAGGGAGCCTGCTCCCCCCCCTCCCCGCCCCCCACCTGCCTGCCTACTTGCGATCTCTGTCATATAAATGAATAAAATCTTTAAAAATAATAATAATAAAATAAAAACTAAGGCGGTTATCGTGGAGCCGCTGGCAGATCTGGTCTCTGGAGACAGAGGCCTGAAGACTAGCGATGGGAAACGAGTTCTGGTTCCGGGGTGGGACCCAGCGTTCCTGATCTGGCTGGTTTCCGGTTCTGAGAGCAGAGTGTGAAGAATGGACAGGGCAGGCAAGCACCTGAATGTGGACCTGGACCTCTGGAGCTGGCGCCACTCTGGGCAGGGAAGGCCCCAGGCTCCCTTTCAGCAGCTCGTTGGGCGACAGTGCCACCTAGTGACCGAGGCACGCAGAGGGGACCCAGACCCACCCCCCGGAAAAGCAGCCAGGCAGCAGACACTCCCACCTCTCGCGCACTTCAGGCTCTAACCCCTGCGGGACAGGCACTTCAGGGTCACTTGACAAAAAAAATTACAAGGACATGACAATGTATAACCACGGCCGACTGGCTTGTTTTATTGGAGAAGGGCACGTGGAGTTAACAATGTGACGACAGCTGGGACCGGAGGTCGGGGAAGAACAGCCTCCCCTCCCCACACATGCCCACCACTGCCCCAAATAAAAAATAACCAACTATGGGAGAGCAGCTGAGACGGCGACAGAGGGCGGGGAAGGGAACAGGGAACCCAAGGGCAGCGGAAGAGACCATGCGTGTGCTGGGAGGGCCCAGAGGCAGCGGCGGTGCGAGTAACGCAAACACGAGTCTCTATCTTCCACGTAGGTCTATATAAATATATAGAGAGAAGCTGTTCACTCTCCCCTGCTCTCCCCTCTGCTCCGCGCTGCTTGCCGCGGTCCCAGCTCCTCTTTCCACATGAGGGCGAAGGGAGGGGATGACGAGCGAGTCATCACCGAATTGCGATCAGACCCACATCCATCAGCTTCTGGATCTTCTGTGCTATTACAGGATTCTTCAAGTGTCTAATGAACGAAAAGCGAAAGAGTCAGAAACGAGACTTAACCTAAAAACGTCTTACTCGCTCTCGGAGACACCCGAACGAGAACCCCGCGCAAGGCCCAACAGGAGGCGGCCGAACGGGAGGCCTGGCGAAGACCCCTCCGGGAAGGCCTTGGCCAGCCGGCAGGCAGCACCGCGCCAGCCCCGCTCCGCACAAACCCTCGAACACAGCTTGAAGCGGAGGCCGCTCCCCGGGCAAAACCAGTCTTTCCAACAGAGCGCTCCAGCGATCATGGCGACCCGGCTGTGCACGAGCCAGACACAGTAGCCCCCACCGCCCCAGCCTCGTGCCCCTTGCTACTAGCCTTCCTGTCTCCGTCTTCCCCAGCCTCACTTACTCGCTGAGCGCCTGGGGGTCCTTCTGCATCTGCTCCAGGATGAGCCGCATGGCCGGGTCGCTCATGATCTGCTGCACCTCGGGGTCGGCCATGGCCCGTCGCTTCACATCTTCGGGGCTGTCGTGGCGGTTGTATTGGGCCATCACACAGCGCTGGTAACCGTCCGCCGCCTCCTGCACCCCAGCAAAGCCAGAGAGGCGGGCGTTAGCACCGACCGGTTCACTGCTTCCACCAGGCCAGCTAACAGAGGGAACTGAGAAGGGGGGAGACAGTAGGCCAGACAAACAGGCAGAAGGAAGCAGGAGCGAACCAACACTGAAAAGATCCAAAGGAGAAATGGGGGCAGGGAGAGCCCCCTGGTGGCCAAGAGCAGCCCCACCTTACAGCTGGAGTCCAGATCTAAGGCCTTCTGGTAGACGTCCATGGCTTTCGTGTAGTCCTTCATGGCCTCCAGCGCGGCTGCCTTCCGGGTGTAGCCCTTGACTACAGGGAAGTGGGAAAGGTGAGGCGTCGTCAGAATGGGGCTCTGCAGGCTCCCATGCCCACCTTGCCCCGGGGAACCTCAGTATCTGTCAGGCCTGCGGATGCTAGCTCCCAGCCCCCTGCCCCGGGGCGCAGGCAGGCAAGCATGTCCTTTCCTGCTCTCCATCTCTGCGCCAGGGTCATGGGCAGGGGCAGCAGTAGAAAAGCACTTACTGAAGGTGGGTTCCAGCTGGATACACTCCTCACAGTCCTGGGAAGAGAGAGAAGAGGAGAAAGCGAGGCTTGCTCCTTCCGATGAGCTTTTTGAAGGTCGTTCACTCAGAACCGACCGCACACGCCGCCCAGACCCACGACAGTGTCGTCTTGCTTCCCGAGCTTCTGTTAACCCGGACCCCCAGGCCCTTTCACAGTAGGTCCAGCAGAGGATAGAAAAGCAAGTCAAGTGAAACCAAGAAGATCAACAAATCCCGACTACAGACCACCCCAAGGAAGACAAGGAGCCCCGACTCTTCAAAAAGGTGACATTACGCAAAATCCTGCCAATAGTGAGGAAACTTCTAGACTGAGAGAGAGAGAACACGCGTGGAACCAGATGAAATCCATGGGCCTCAATCACGACAGCTTTAATGTGCAGTTTTGGCCAAGTGGGGAGATCTGAAGGGGCCCACAGCACCCAGCCTCCCGACCTTCATCCCGCTATTATCAGGTGCTTTAAAGACACCTCAGGAAAAGAGCACTCTAGAGCGGAGGCGTGGAGTGCCAAACGTATCCCACTTCCTTTCACAAACAGTCCGGCAAAAACTAGTCCACGCCGATCAAAGAGGTGGAGGACGCACAGGTGCTTGGGTATTTTTGTTTAAGTGCCTATGAAATGAGAAATTCTGGGGAAAAAAATGCTATACACTATCGTTTCACCCCCAGGCCCACATCCACCTTTTCTGGCATAAAGCTAGCCCAGAAATGGTCCAGCTCGTAGCTGGGGAAGCAGCGCTCTCCCTCATAGGTGGCCACCTGGCAAACCAACCTGGCTTTGATGTCGCCCTTATACCACAGCAGTGACATCTCTAAAAACCAGACAAGGGCCCAGAACATAGTGGCAACAACAACAAAAACTATCACGGACGCAGGTACTGGGGGTCTCCGCACAAGTCACATTTTTGTCACCTTACGGTAGTTAAGGTGCTCTAGACTTGGGGCACCTGGGTCCTGGTCTCCAGCACATACAGCTTCCTGCTCCAAGGGGCGTCTGCTTCTCCCTCTGCCCCTCCTGCCACACATGTTCTCTCTCCACCCCCCCATGTAAATAAAATCTAATTTATTCATATATTTGAGAGATAGGAAGAGAATGCAACTGGGGAGAATCAGGGGGAGAGGGAGAAGCAAATACCCCGCTGAACTGGGAACCTGACATGGGGCTCGGTCCCAAGACCTGGGGATCATGACCTGAGCCGAAGGCAGATGCTTAACCATCTGAGCTACCCGGCACTCAAATATATAAACAAGATCTTTAACCCAAAAAGGAAAAAAGAAAAAAAAAGGTGCTCCCAGCTCGGACAACATTTTAAAAATCACCTGGAGAACAGTTTAAAAATCACCAACAGGCACTGGACAGCCCGTGTTCAATAGAGCGGGGACGAACCCCTTCCCGGTGCGGACAGAACCACTCCTGACCACGCTCAGCGCGACGAGAACAGCACACGGGCTAAGTGACCTCATCAAGCAGTCAGGGCAGATGATAAAGCCACTGTGGGAAACAATACTGCGGTCTCTCCAGAGGATATATAAATAAAAATAATTAAAAAAAAAAAAAAAAAAAACCCAAACCTTGAACCACTCAGCGACACAGCATTTCACCCCCAAAGAACTGAAGCTGAGGCCCCAACAGGCACTGCATGGCCCCGGCCCCGGCCGCAGGACCCCAGTAGCCACAAGGGGGAAACTGCCACTGAGTCCGCCGACGGAGCACAGAGGAGGGACAGGAGGGGGGCGGGTCTGTGCCACCAAACAGCTCTGAGTGCTCAGAAGGAAGACGAAGCGGACCTCGACTACCACAGGAGCCCCAAAGACACGGTGCTCGTGGAATGAGCCTGACACGAAAGCACATGCACTGGATGGTCCCACTTCCAGAAGGTCCCTAGAGGGGTCAGCTTCACAGAGACAGAGCAGAACGGTGGCTGCTCTGTCCCGGGGGCCGGGGGAGAGGGAACGGGGAGTTAGTGCAGAAAGGCTGTGGTTCCAGTTTGGGAAGATGACGAGGTTCTGGAGGTGCACGGTGCGGAGGGCTGTGCACGGTGCGAACATGCTGGGTACCACCGCCGCGCACGCTGAGCAGCTCAGGATAGAGAAGAGGGGGACCACGAAGGAAGCAGCAGCTAGCATCAGAGAAGGTGGAAAAGGACCCACTTTTCTTTCTTTTAAAGATTTTTTTTGAGTGAGCGAGTGAAGGAGTGTACACACCCGGGGGAGGAGCGAGTGGGAAGGGCAGAGGGAGACGCAGACTCCACGCTAAGCAGGGAGCTCGCCCGGGGCTCCATCCCAGGACCCTGGGATCGTGACCTGAGTGAAGCCACAAGCTTATCTGATGGAGCCCCCCAGGCTCCCCCAGGATCCACTTTTCCAAATGCTCCCAATCACTAACGTAGCTTGAAGGGCCAGGACAGAGCAGACTTCGATCCCGCATTTTACAAACATCGCATATACCCCACCACCCTGACTCTAAGATCAAGGGAAGAGCCTCCAACGGGTATTGATGACAATGCGGGAAGCGGGAAGCCCGCGCTCCTCACGCGCAGGCGAATCAGACGCGGCCACTCCGCGTCCCCACTTGCCCACCTTGAGCGCCAGCTGGAACTCCAGGAGTTTGGTGTAGCAGGCGGCTCGATTGCTGTACAATTTGGCATCTTTTGGATTCCGCTTGATGGCTTCTGTGTAATGCTTCATGGCCTGGGGATAGTCCCCTGAATAAGAAAAAGAAACTTTTTTAGGAAGCAAAAAGCCACCCCCCTCAACACACACACCAGGGACTACGGCGCACGGGCAGCCAGGGCAGAGGACAGGCCTGCACAGCTCTCATCCAAACGCTCCCTCGCCTGAGCTGTACCGCACCTTTCTGAAAACATTCATTGCCTTTGTTCTTCTCCTCCAAGGCCAGGTCGGGGTTTATGTAAGCCAGCCGCTCTTGCTCCTTCAGAATTTTCTCCGCCTAAGAAAAGGTAATCCTTTGGATAATCATTTTAATTCTCACGAATATAAATACTGCACTAAAAAAGTCCTGATTTGGGGGCGCCTGGGTGGCTCAGTGGGTTAAAGCCTCTGCCTTCAGCTCAGGTCGTGGTCCCAGGGTCCTGGGATCGAGCCCCACATGGTACTCTCTGCTCAGCGGGGAGCCTCCTTCCTCCTCTCTCTCTCTGCCTGCCTCTCTGCCTATTTGTGATCTCTGTCTGTCAAATAAATAAATAAAATCTTAAAAAAAAAAAAAAAAAAAGACACATTCCTCATTATCAAGGAACACTGTGGAGTGCCTGGGTAGCTCACTGGGTTAAACGTCCAACTGTTTCGGTTCCGGCTTAGACTGGGCGTGGAGCCTGAAGGTCTCTCTACTCACCTCTGACCCTCCCTCAAAAAAAAAAAAAAAAAAAAAAAAAACAACACCTAACAAAAAAAAAACCAAACAAAATAAAACAAAACCAACCCCATACAAAACACAAGAAAAAAAACAAGCAAGACAATAAAAATAATCCATGTGTCTGTAAGAAAATTTTCTGATCATTCTTGGGGCACCTGGGTGGCTCAGTCGGTTAAGTGTCTGACTTTGTTCAAGTCATGATCCCAGAGTTTTGGGACTGAGCCCTGCATGGGGCTGCTTCTCCCTCTTCCTCGGCCCCTTTTCCCATTCATATGTGCAGACGCACTCTCCCAAATAAACATTTTTTTTTTTTTTTTAAGATTTTACTTACTTATTTGGCAGAGAGAGAGATCACAAGTAGGCAAGAGAGGCAGGCAGAAAGAGAGGAGAGGAAGCAGGCTCCCCGATGAGAAGAGCCCAAAGCGGGGCTCGATCCCAGGACCCTGAGATCATGACCTGAGCCGAAGGCAAAGGTTTAACCCACTGAGCCACCCAGGCGCCCCCCCAAATAAATGATACTTTAAAAAAAAAAATATCCTGACCAATCTTTTCGTGAATAAAATCACCCCTCCCACCACACTTTATGACAACTGACACAACACACACTTTGGTCGTGTAAGGTTAAAAAAAAAAAAAAAAAAAAAAGTTAGAATAAGAACCGTAACACTCAGTGCACTGACCCTCAGCGGAAGGTCAAAATCTTGGCCAGTAAAAAAGTACAGCAAACAACCCACATTATTCCTTACTGCTGTCAAATGACAAGGACGTTATATAAAACTCTAGACCAAAAACGCTACTTCCAAAAACTTCAGGTTTGCTAACAAACAGCTGCAACTGTAAGAAGTAACAATTTGAGAGAACGTCCCTGTTCTTTCCGTACCTACCTGCTGGCATTTCTTGAGCACATCTGGGGTTCTGTGTTCTGCCAAAGACTTGTTATAGAAATGGATGGCATCCTTGTACTTTTCTTCTTTGAAGTAGGAGTTGCCAATTCGAGCGTAAGCTCTGACAAAAACAAGCAAGAGAAGAATTTGCTAAGGGCAGAGCAGGGACAAGGTCAGCTCCTGCAGAGCAAAGACAGCGGCAACTAGGAACAAGGCCCCCATCACTGCTGGGACACTACGCCCTCCAAACACCTTTTGTCTCGATGCCTGCAGCCTCCTCTCCAGGCCACTGTTAACAGAGCAGGTTGTGTGGCCAGCAACCCTCCTCCCCATGCAGGAACATTTAAGTCTCGGCCATCGACCCCTCCACACCACGCGAGGCACAGCCGAAGGGCGCGCATACTTGGCAATCTGTCGATAGTCTTCTCGGTTTTCGCGCCCCACTTCGATGGCCTTCTCACAAAGCTCCCGGCATTTACTGTAGTCGCCCTTCTCAAAGTACACAGCTGCCAGGCAAGATGGTTAAGGAAGAGTCAGTCCTGGTCTCTCCCCAGGACCGCCGACGACACGCCTACCCCTAGGCCTGGGCCTCACCTGCTTGGTTGGTCATGTACGTCATGTTGGTGGGGTCCAAGTCCTTGGCTCTGTCGTAGTGCTTCAGGGCTGTGTCAAAGTCTTTCTTCTTGTAGGCCTCATTCCCCAGCTCCTTCTCTTTCAGCGCCTAGATGGAAGCGTGGAAGGAGTACTGAGCAAATCAAACCCAGATGGCAAAGAGAGCAAGAGCCTGGGACCTGTCCCTGGTCCCGCACAGCACATACGACGAACCAGTCTCCACATCTGCCGGCCTCTCCTCAACCAGCTACAGACTGAGAAGGGAAGGGCTAACTGCTGGAACAGAAAACTAAAAACTTTCATCTCCTGGGCGGCTCAGTGGGTTAAAGCCTCTGCCTTCGGCTCAGGTCATGGTCCCAGGGTCCTGGGATCGAGCCCCACATCAGGCTCTCTGCTCCGCGGGGAGCCTGCTTCCCCCCCGCCCCCCGCCTGCCTCTCCGCCTACTTGTGATCTCTGTCAAATAAATAAATAAAATATTAAAAAACAAAACAAAACAAAAAAAAACCAAAAAACAACTTTCATCTCCACTTCCTCTGAAACGCCCCCTCTTCCATCTACTCTCCCTGATGCCGTCGAAGAGCAGAGCGCTTCTCCAGCGGAGAGGAAACCCCTCCAGCCCGTGCCAACCTGCAAGAGGACAGAAGTCCCGCACCCGGTTCTACCCCAAGAGGCTGCGCCAAGTGAGTTCCTGCTGTGTTTCCACCTTGGGGTCTCTACCGCGAGGGGACAGCAGCAAAGGGGCGAGGAGGGGACGAGAAGGGGCCGCCCACCCAAGGGCACAGGTCTCCAGAGAACAGCATGCGACCACTCGCATCACGGGGCCCTTTGCCAGCTCTGAGACACCCTGAACAGCGAACGCGTACCCAACCGAAGGTGCTAAATCTGGAAACAATCTGCTGTTCCCATTTATAAGGAGGGAAATAAAATCGCGTAAGCACATGCCTCCCGCTCTGGGAGACTGTGTTGCTAACCGGACAACTTTCAACTACAAGCCCGTCCACCAGAACACAGGAGCCTCAGTCAGATGCGTAGACATTCCTCGACCCCAGGGGGACAAGGGTCGCACACGCAACTCCACCGGCCTGCCCTGACCAGCACCCGGGCCGCTAGCCCGAGATCCACCATGCTTATGAGATCGCTTGGCAAGTCAACCTTTTTACACACTGACCGTTCCCATGACGACGGCGACCAGACGCTCAAGAACTGTTAGAGCCGCCCCGACCCACCGCGCTCCCGCTGGCGGGGACTGCCAGCTGACTAGCCTGTTTAGGAATGTTGACAGTAAGGAGAAAAAATGAGACCTGCTTCTTGTTCTCTGGGAGATCTTCTTCCATCGGCTCTGGCTTGGTGTCCTTCTTGGGAGGAGGAGGTGGGGGAGGCGTTCCCACTTCCTCCTCCTCGTCCATACTGCCCAGGTCCACTCCCAGCAGGACGCTGAGAGTGGTCATGATCCGGGGATCTTGCAGTTTCCTAGCATTGATTAAAAAAAGAAAAAAAAAAAAAAAAAAGAAAAGAAAAAGAAAAAAAGAAAAAAACCACAATTATTCTTCCCTGCAACTCATTTTAAACCCCCACTGACTGCTAAGCCTCAGATCACTGTATACAAGAGCGTCTCCTCCACAGAAAAACTGCTAGGTTGTGCTCTGGCCACAAGCCACCCCTGGGGATACCCCACCCTCCAATAATCCGCCTAAGATGAGGTACCAGCCCTCAAACTTATTTCTTGAAGGCAGCAGATACACAGAACACTGAGCTACAAATATACTTCATCTCATCTCAGGAATCACAGACACCAGCGTGACTTAGGAAATACAGCTTTTTACACCGGACGCTACTCTCAACCAGCAGTTCCCGCTCCAGTGTGCTGAGAGACAGCATCTGGTGCGCACGGGAAGGACAGGGTTGGTACCAGATCAGAATTACAGTAAAACAGTGAAGGCGAATGGAGCCTTAGAAAAGAAAATTCCAAATTATTCTGATACATGTACCCCTTGACCCTTTCCAGAAATAAAAAACAACAAACCAACGAATACCTACCGCTTACTAGAGAAAAAACAACGGCAGAAACCTTGCTGTCTGAAAGAGGGGCGCCCTCCCCCTCCGTGCCCTGCCATAACATTCCATGGACAAAGCACAATGTTCATGTCCATTTCCAGAGGCAAACCGCACTGCCTTGACTTACGTGCCCAGGTCGGACGGCTTGTTTCGTAGCTGCTCTATCAGCTCCCTGTAGGTGGGATCAGCGAGCAGCGTCCTAGTCCTGGGATCATTCTCCAACTTCTGGTACAGATTAGGCATGTTGAAAGGGTTCATGAACTTCCGCTCTGTTCCAAACAAAGGAAAGCATGTTATAGAAATCGGTTTGAGCCACAACACCCCTGTAGCCTCTGAGCCTGATATGTACATGGGGAACCTCAAAGTTAACCCCGTTAAAAAAGAAAAAGAAGGGCGCCTGGGTGGCTCAGAGGGTTAAGGCTCTGCCTTCGGCTCAAATCATGATCTCAGGGTCCTAGGATCGAGCCCCGCATTGGGCTCTCTGCTCAGCGGGGAGCCTGCTTCCCTCTCTCTCTCTCCCTGCCCGCCTCTCTGACTACTTGTGATCTCTATCAAATAAATAAATAAAATCTTAAAAAAAAGAAAAAGAACCAACAGTGCACTGGCGCCTACCTGCCAGCCGGGCCTCCATGTTCTGTAAGCCCTCTCTGAGCTGAGGATTATTTGGTTCATGTTTTAAACCCTCTTCGTAGGTTCGCTTGGCTTCTTCAAATCGGTTTAAGAACTCAAGAGCCGCTGCTTTCCGCGAATAGCCCTTAAACCAGCAAAAAAGGACACAAACGAAATAAAGGCCACCTAGGGACAAATCCAGAAGATGAACTCCGAAGAACGTGTTCTACATTTCACGGGACAAACGGGCGTTCGCGCCACAGCCGAACAGCAGCAGCAGCGCGTGCCGCTGAGACTGAGAACGACGACTGCAGCCACTTATCGAAGACGCCCCCTCCCCACCGCGGCTTCTCTCAGGACCCTGGCCGGTGCTCGCTTCTCTCTCAGCAGCACACGCGGTAAGACCCGGCCCAACAACGGACGCGGTCTCCGACGTGGCAGCCTGTGCTGTCAGGTGAGGCACACGCGCAGACGGGGAGGACGACGCCATCCGTCCACAGCGACACACAACTGGCCGGGTCAGGAGGACCCCGTGTGTAAACCCAGCGCACCGGAGAGCATTTCTGCGAAGTCCGGAGAGCCCAGAGTGCCCACAGCTTACCTTGGCCCAGTCAGGCTTCAAGTCCACGGTCTTGCAGCCATCCTCATAGGCTTTCTGGTAGTCGCCCTTCTTGGCGTAGGCCGCCGAGCGGTTGCTGTAGAGCACGTGGTTCTTGGGGTCTAACTTAATGGCCTCCGAGTAGCACTGGAGCGCGTCATCGATGTTGCCCGCACTCAGGGCCTTATTGCCCTTCTCTTTCAGCTCATTTACCTGAGGGAGAAAAACAGCCAGTATAGTTTTTCTCTCCATTAACACACTTGCTTGGTCCCAATTTTCTAAGTGTCGCTTCTACTTGTCTTCAGTTATCATGACAAAAGAGTTACTTTACAGACCGAAAGAAAGAACCCATTAATGAATTCATTTGCCATCTCCCACACCTTTTGGAACCAACCAGAAAACAGTAAGTAACCAGGAAAAAAAGCCGGACTCTGCTCTCCACTGGCTCCAGTGTGAACTGGAATTCCAGCCACTCTCCCAAAATCTCTACTTAGGGCTGATGAAGGACACACTCACGAGGTCCTTTCATGGAAAAACAAATTCATTTGCTTACACTGCCAAGAATCCTAAATGATAAACCAAACACAGGGGTCACACTGCTCCTCACAGGAGGATTCACGAAGGAATAGAAGGGAGTGTGTCCGGACACATGCTCCCAACTTACAGGCCTCCCGCCCGCTTCCCTGGGAGCACCAATATGCTCACCCACCATCGCGGAAGACTCTTTCCATTCAGAGGTGTGGTGACGTGTCACGGCATGGCAGATCACTGCTCTGTCCTTAGTCAGTAAAGAAGAGCTAGACCCTCAATTCAGTTTTTGCCCCATTCAAATGTTATACAAAGTATGCAAGAAAATGAAAACACTACTTGTGGTTTAATCTCTCATCCTTTCAAATATTCAAAACATGGTCCTAAATTAGAGGGCTTCTCCTAACGAAGGACGCCCTACAGGAGTGAAAGGGCTGCATTTCAATGCGAACACATTTGGTGAGATCAAGCATGCATTCCAGTTACAAATCATTCTCTGTCCTCCAGCTATGACCCAAAACATACAGATGCAAGCGACTCTGGAACCCTGAGGAGCAACAACCAGGCACGTTCCACCCATTAACCAGAGATGTTGGACTACCTTGAGAAAAAAAGTCAGAAAAAGACCGCCAGGGGTGCCTGGGTGGCTCAGTGGGTTAAGCCTCCGCCTTCAGCTCAGATCCTGGGATGAGCACCACATCTGGCTCTCTGCTCCGCAGGGAGCCTGCTTCCCCCTCTCTTTCTGCCTGCCTGTCTGCCTACTTGTGATCTCTGTTAAGTAAATAAAATCTTTAAAAAAAAATTTTAAAAATTTTAAAAATGGAAAAAAAGAAAGGAAAAGACCGCCAAATCTAGCAAAGGATAAAAATCTTAGAACCCAGGGGGTGTCTGGGTGACTCAGTGGGTTAAGCCTCTGCTTTCGGCTTGGGTCATGATCTCGGGGGTCCTGGGATCGAGCCCCGCATCAAGCTCTCTGCTCAGCAGGGAGCCTGCTTCTCTCTCTCTCTCTGCCTGCTGCTCTGCCTACTTGTGATATCGCTCCCTGTCAAATAAATAAATAAAATCTTTAAAAAAACAAAACAAAACAAAACAAAACAAAAAACTTAGAACCCAGGAAGGACACCACAAAGTAAAAAGTTAAAAACTCAGCGAGCATCATGATGCAGCTGAGAACAGCACCATGAAATCCTTGCCTATCCTACAAAACATCATTTGCCAAACTGAGTCCTGACCCACAGTAGGTATGGAAATCAAGTCTGTAGGTCATGACCAGCACTTAAAAGTAGAATAGAAAATACCAGCCCAGGGGCGCCTGGGTAGCTCAGTGGGTTAAAGCCTCTGCCTTCAGCTCAGGTCATGATCTCGGGGTCCTGGGATCAAGCCCCACGTTGGGCTCTCTGCTCAGCGGGGAGCCTGCTTCTCCCTCTCTGCCTACTTGTGATCTCTGTCAAATAAATAAATAAAATCTTTAAAAAAAAAAAAAAGGAAAAAAAAATACCAGCCCAGAATGCACATAACAGCAGGCACTATTTTTTTTTTTTTTTTTAAGATTTTATTTACTTGACAGAAAGAGCAAGAGCAGAAACACAAGCATGGGGTGTGGGAGAGGAAGAAGCAGGCTTCCTGCAGAACAGGGAGCCCAAGGTGGGGCTCGATCCCAGGACCCTGGGATCATGACCTAAGCCAAAGACAGACAGTTAACAACTGAGCCACCCAGGCGCTATTTTGTTACATGTGTTACACAGCTGTATCTCTACACTGGGTCTAAGACAAAAAGTACTTTACCTTGGGATTTACTTGAAAAGTACTAAGAAGAAAATGTGGACAGTCCAATCTGTCCAACTTCAATGCTTCCGGAAACTGGAATACAGATCACCCAGTTGCAGATGAAAAGCAAAGGCAGAGAAATCACATGATGAATGAGTTCAGGAGTAGGTTGGGACACACCCGGAGTTAAAATGCCAGTCGCTGGTGGTGGCAAACATCACCGCCCCGAGTTTCGTCATTCATTCACAGTGTACCTGCACATCTGCTCCATCTACAATGGGCACCTCAACTTTAAAAAAGTTGTTTGTTTTTTTTTTTTCCTATTTTGATAATGGAGGACCAAACCCCTTTCTTAAGGTCCAAGTACTGTTTCTCACTCTAGCGATCTTTTTTTTTTTCTTGTCTCTATCGTAGCCTATTTAATCCCAGCTGCAACTGAATTTTCCCGAGTGAGCAAAAAACTTATTCATCCCTCCATTTCCACTGTTTTACTAAAGAGGCTCTAGATTTGATCAAAGCACCAATGGCTATACCTGAAGAAAGCCAACACTAGGCTTTGCAGATCACACTGAAAACAAGGGGCCGATTTTCTCCCCCCTGCTGAACCGCTACACTTCAATGACAGTGTCCGACTGCGGAAAAGATCTCTCCGGGCAATCTCCAGGCCGCCGAGGATATAGTGAAGCGGCTGAAAGCAACCAGCAGCAGCTACAAACTCGGTCCCTAAAAACGCTGAGCCGAGACAAATAACTTACTTCTTGCTGCTTATCTACATAGCCTAGATTTTTTACAGCGACCGATTCCTCCTTGTGTCATCAGAAGCCAACCTTCCAGAAAGATCAGTCTTCAGTTACTCTCCAATCACATACACACAAAACCGAAAAGGAGGGAGGGGCGGCACACACATCTGTAAAACACTGGCAGCGATGCAAGCCGCTCCAAGGACTTTGGCGGCACCATCCCTTTCCCGCATCAGGCAGAGAGGCCGGCCCGCCGCTCATCAAACCTTCTCTCCCCGCTCTTCCATCCCGGCCCTTCCAGATAGAGAAGAGTAGTATTTCCCCCAGCTGGCCACCTCCAGCGTATTCCCGTCCCCGCATTCCTTCTCAAGTTAACTGTGTCCCAGTCCCGGTGACTTCTCGTCGGCAGTGCCCGCTCTCCCACCCGGCGAGTACCCCGGTGGGGACGCGGAGCCCCTGACGCCTCTCCAGAAGCCCCTCGCCCACCTCCATCCCTCCCAGCGCCCCCAGCATGTCCCCCCCGCCCCCTCCGCTGAGCCGAGAGCCACCTCCCGGGAGGCCTCCGGGCCCAGCCAGCCACGGCCTCTCTTCCCGCCGCGGGCCGGACTTAGGCCGAAGTGTCGCCGGCCCGCCGGCCCTCCTCGCAGAGCCGGCAGGCGACGGACGCTGAGTAGACCCGGCGCTCCCCGCGGCCCGCCTCGCCACACTGCTCACCTCCCGCCCGGTGGGCCGCGGCCCTCACGCCCTCGCCGCGGCCGCTGCTCGGCCGACCCCAGACCGCCGCCCCGACCGGCGCCCGCCTCGCCCCGCTCCGCTCCTCCACCCGCGGCCCGGCCTCGGCCGGTGTCCGAGGGGCCCCAGGGCCTTGGCCCGCCCCTCCCCCTTCACCTGCTCCATAGCCCGGCCCGGAACCCCGTTGAATCGACTCCGTCCGCTCCGCGTTCCCAACCGCACGCGCCGCCTTCTGGAACCTACTAGAAGCTGCCGGGACCCCCGGATCCCGCCTCTTCCTCGCCTGCTCACTGGTTACGCTCCCCGAGGGGGCTTTCTGTGCTTCCCTACTATTGGCTTGAAGTCTAGCCCATCATCTTTGCTTCTCTGTCATTGGGCAGTTGAGAGTAATCCCTCAGCCTTGCCTCCCCCGCGCCTTCGGATTGGACTCTTCCCGGCAGGCCCCGCCCACCCCAGGTTCTACGATTGGAGGGAGGGGCGAGCTTCTGCGACAGGGACTGGCCGCTGGGTCCGTCAATCGTGGCTGCTCTGGCCGCGCCCATTGGTCCCGTTCTTTCTGGAAATTTCCACCTCTCCCATTGGGCTGACGGACTCCATGACCGCACCGCCCTCAGATTAAAAAAAGATGCCGATTGGGCGGAGAATCACCGCCAATTTGCGCTGATAGGTTTAAGTGGCAGCCCGTCTAACGGCAGGGGAAGGGGTTTCGTCTCTGCAATGGCTTATGGGAGTTCACGGCCAGAGTCGCTCTCTGCCGCGGTGGCCGTGGTGGCCGTCGGTGCCCCGGCCTACCGGCCGCTTCCTGCCTCCGTGGGCCTCGAGTCCTGCCCTGACGACTCGTTCCTCTGCGGCGGCGCAGAGCCGCTCGGGGGTCCCAGCCGGTGGGGGTGACGTCTGGGTGGACCTCGGGAGAGCGCCCTGGCCGGGACGGCCCCAGAGCCCGCTTTCAGGCGCCGAGTAGCCAGGAAGAGCGGAGGAGCTGGGGTTTGGGTGGGACAGCCCGGGTTCTCTCCCCGGGTCCCTTCGGTGGGGACGCATCCATCAAGTTCTGCGTGACCCGCTCGTGTCACGGGTTTGGTCGTTTAGGGCCGTGGGAGGTTTCCCTTCATGCAGTCGCGTCTTTAGCGCTCGGTGAGCGGGAGCTGCCGCCCGTATTCGGAGGCGCAGGGGGACGGGGAACAAAGACGAGTGAGGTGCTTGCCCACCTGCTGGCGGCGGCGGCGGCCTGGGAGGGCCTCGCACGTGCGATAGCGCCCGGGGATGCGGAAGGGCTGAGGGCTTGGAAGAGAGAGGCTGCTTTTCCTCCTGGACCGGTGGGTGCTTCATGGAACAAAGAAGCCGCATGCCAGGTCTGGAGAGGGTTTGGATGAGGGTCTTGGGGAGTGCTGTCCTTGCCATCTTCCCACCGGGTCATGCCGTCCCTGCCCAGGGTTTTAAGTGCCCACTCCTTGGCAGTAGCTCGTCTCCACAGCTTCCTCTTCTAGCCCCGCTGTCCCTGATCCTTTCTCAACACTGCCACCAGAGCTACTGCTCATCCACATTCCTTGCTTAAAGCTCTGGGAGGCTTTAGATTGGGGCTCAGGGCCCGTCTTCTCTGGCAGTCCCACTTAATATGGCCTTTTTCCCTGTCCTCCGTCTTCAGCACCGAATTCTAGCCCGCTGACCTCTCTGTTCATTACACTAGGTGGGCTCCTTCCCTTTGGGCCTGCCTACAAATTGGTCCCTCTGCTGGCGTCCCCCTTCCACCAACTCTGCCAGGTTAATTCGGTCTTTTCAAGCTAAGATGAGCAGTCAGGGTTCTTTAACAGTCTCGGTCCAACAAGGACACTAAGTTCTGCTTGTTACTTGCTTTTACTGCACTGTGGGCTATGTGTGTGTCCAGTCACAAATTAAACCAGCAACTTGGATGTCATTCCCACCTTTTGTTAGGACACAGGGGCCTCGTGTCTGTTTCCCTTTGTGCCTTCCAGGAGCCTTGCACAGAGTCTGGCACATAGTAGGTGTTCATTAATCCATCGAGTATAATCGAATGTGTCATGCGATTGTGGGCTTTGGAGAAAATGCTGTGAACAAACCTGACAGAAGTCACTTGGTGCTCATTCTAGTGACAGACATGCCAAAAAAGCTTATAGCATATTATATCTGCCTAAGTGCAGTGGGGATAAATGAAGCAGAGAAAGGATTAAGGAGCCTTGGGCGAGGAGGATGGTGTTGCATTTTTAATAAGCTGGCTTGGGCAAATCTCAGAAGCTTAAGATCTGAGCAAAGACCTGAGGAAGTAAGGGAGTGAGATGAATGGAAATTAATGGGGAAGACCCATGAACTTGGAACAACACATGCAAAGGTCCTGGGGCGGGAGCTGCATTGGGGTGGCCAGGATAGTGGGAGCAGGGAGGGAGTTGGAGAGCAGGGCCAAGAGGAAGCAGGGGCCGGGTCCTGTGGGCCGAGAGGCCGTTGTGTTCATGCCAGCACGATTTGAACAGAAAAGGGACATGATCTGACACAGTTTTATCAGGACTCCTCTGGCTGCAGTGTAGGTGACCTCTCAGGACACTATTGCCATGCTCCAGGAGAGTGGTAACAATGCTGTGGACCAGAGTGGAACCGGAGGAGGGGTGAGAACAGTTGGGTTCCAACTTTTGGAGAAGCCAACAGGATCTATTGATGGGTTGAACTCAAGAAGGAAGAAAGGTGATTTTAGCATCTTACTTTTGGCATCTTACTCGTCTGCTGAATTCAGCGTGCTGGCAAGACCTTTCATTTCTCCTTGGCTCTGTCTCCAGACCACCACACTCTTGACTGCCCCCCAGAGGAGCTCCTCCGCCATCTCCCCACGCTTCTCTCCAGGCTTTTTTCCCATTCCCCCTTGTCTGTAACCTGGTTTCATCATCACTGACATCTTTTATATAGTCCTGGTACATGTGGCACCCTACTCTGGATGCAGGGGCTCGACAGAAAACAAAACAGCTCACAAAGGCAGTTTCTGCTTGTGTGGATCTTATCTTCTAGTGGGAGAGATGATCGTTAGACTCATCAGCTCTGTGACTCCAGGCAACCTGCTTAACATCTCTGTTTCTTTTGTTTCCATTTTAAAATGTGGGTGAAACATTTTTTTTAAAATATTTTATTTATTTATTTGACAGACAGAGATCACAAGTAGGCAGAGAGGCAGGCAGAGAGAGGAGGAAGCAGGCTCCCCGCTGAGCAGAGAGCCCAATGCAGGGCTCGATCCCATGACCTGAGCCGAAGGCAGAGGCTTTAACCCACTGAGCTACCCAGGTGCCCCGGTGAAACAGTTTTGATGTCAGAGTAGTCGTGAGGATTAAATTGTTTGGTATTTGTAATGCTCGTAGAACACTGCCTACTACCCAGAAAACATTGTATGCATTTGTTAAATAAAAACATAGAGAAATGAAAATAGTGGTGAGTGCTATTTAAAAAAAAAAAAAAAAGGCAGAAGGTAAGGGGTAAAGCGGAAGCAGGGAAGGAAGGAGCTCCTGCAGGTGGGTGTTTAGTGAAGACCCCTGAGACCTGGAATGACAAGAAGCCAGCCAAGGACAGGGCTCCAGACAGGACAACAGAAAGTGCAAAGGCCCTGAGGGTAAAACAAGCTTGAAATTTTCAAGGAACCCAAAGAAGGCTCTTCTATGCTCCGGGGTCCTTGCCTATAAATGGGGATGAAGTGCCCATGACTTCTCAAGGTTACTATGAGACTTGAACAAAATCACCCATCTTCAAGTCTCTTCAGACCCAAAACATAAAATTTGGAAAGCCCCCTCTGAGGAAAGAAAACTACAAGAGATGGGAATCAGGGACCCCTAAAGCTTATTCAGGGTCACAGTAAAGCCCCTCTGACATTCAGAAATGTTAACTCAACACTTTTAACCAACTTGGGCTTTCAAATCTCTTGGTGGACTCAGAGAGCCCTCTGGAATGGGATGGGGAGGAGATGACGGTAGCCGGCCAGTGTCCCCCTCCCCAGAGCCCTGGAACACCAGCAGAGGCGCTGCCACAGAAGGGTGCCCTGGCCTTGTATTACCCGACCGTTCCAGAATGATTCATGCTGCTATTTTGGGGCTGCTGCTCTCAAGGGTGGGGAGCAAGATGGTGGAGGCTGTATTCAGAGTCAGTCTGAGGTCACAGATCTGGAGCAGATGAGAGACTGAAGGAGTAAATGTGTGTGTCCCCCCACAGAGCAAACCCCAGGTTTTAAAGTTTACCCTATATGAGAAAAAGGAAAACAGCTGGAGCTCAGGAGACTCAGGGCAGGAGAGTGGAGGATGGATTAGGAGGGAGTGGTGGCAGCTCAGAACTCGGGGGTCTGTGGAACATGGAATTTTGTGCCAGTAAGAATGTTCCCTTTTGGAGTGGGACTTTTAAGACAGCCTGATTTTCCTTCTGCAAGTGATAGTAAAGTTCCATCCTGGGTTCTGGAAAATTCCTAAAGAGTGTTTTCATTCCCACTTACCTGAGGGATTCTAACTGCCTGCTCTCCTGCTGAGGTAGACTCCGAATGCTGATTAGCAGGGAAAGCATGGGGGTTAGTAATGGGTCGTGGTGTTCTGTTCCATTCAGAGAACCTGTACGGAGGGCTAGGCACTGTGCAAGATGCTTCAAGAAATAAAATGATGGTAATTATTACCTGATAATTATTCATTTGAGAGCTCCAGAGACTGGCCTGGGACCTTGCTCTCCACATTCCCTCCCAGGGTGATCTCAGTCTCGTTGCTATAAATACCACTTCAGATGACTCCCACGTTTTTATCTCCAGCCCAGCTCTTGCTCCTGGGTTCCATACTTCTCTACCCAGCTGTCTCCTTGATGTCTCCACTTGGATCGCTAATGGACTTCCCAATAGTCTCCCCCCAGACTGTTCCTCCCTTGACTTCCTTCCCATCAGTGGCCTCCTTATTCTTGGATGGGTTCAGGCTGAAAACTTTGGGGGTGTCCTTCACCCCTCTCTTTCACAACCATGTGTAGTCTTCCAGCAAATTCTGCCAGCTAGACACAGACACATGAACTCTCCAGCCATCTTCTAGCTTTGACCGGGAAACTTTGAGTTGGTAGGTGACCAGAGGCAGAGGGGACAAACTTAGCAAGATGCTTGTGAAGACTCACAGCGTGTGCTCATAGGCCATATCCTATGAGAGGGGCAGTGTTGGGGTGGGGTGAGAGGAGAGCATCTTTGGATTCAGGGGACCACTGAGGTGAGCCCAGTGAGGACATGGACAGCAGCTATGGTGGTGGATTGGAACATCTCCTCAGGTCTAGGGCACCACACGGGCACCCCCACCCCCACCCCCATGATCTGAGATCACCTGGACGAGAATCCTAGTTGTAACCAGGGTAAGATTCCCTCACGGCTGGGTGGGATGGGGGCTTGGAGTCCAAATGAGTTGATCCCAAGCTTCTGGTTCTCAACCTGGCTGATTTTGCCCCCAGAGGATATTTGACAGTGCCTGGAGACATCCCAGCCAGGGTGAGGGAAGCTCTCTCGGGTCCCCCAGCCCAGCCTCATCTCCTGATACCACTGAGTGACCCGAGTCGAGGCCGCATGGAACAAAATCACCCAGCTGAGCCCTGACCCACAAATCATGAGATTTAATCAAAGAGCTGTTGTCTTCAGCCATCAAAACAAGGTAGTTTGTTACACAGCAAGAGACAACAGACAACCAGAGGACTCACCCCCAGGGCTGTTCCCATGCTTTCCTCTTTCCTGCTGAGGCTAGAAATCCTGCTGGTACAGTGCTTGTCCCATCCACTTTACTCCAGCTCTGTCCCCCATGCCCATCTGAGTGCCATTGTGTCCAAGACTACCAAGAAGCACCGTTTAAAACTCAGCTGGCGGGTGCCTGGGTGGCTCAGTGGGTTAGAACCCCTGTCTTCAGCTCAGGTCATGATCCCAGGGTCCTGGGATCAAGTCCTGCATTGGGCTCTCTGCTCAGCTGGCGGGAGCCTGCTTCCCTCCCCCCACCTTTGCCTGCCTCTCGGCCTACTTGTGATCTCTGTCAAATAAATAAATAAAATCTTTAAAAAAATAAAATAAAACTTAACTGCCCCTCACCCTTGACCAACACCCTCCAGAAGTGTATGGAATCGAAACCCCCCGTGGCCCTGGGTGCTGTCTCCCCCTTTCCCTCCACCTCCCCGTGCTTCTGCCTCTCCAGCCCTTCAAATTCATTCTCTCCGTGGCTCTAGGCCCTGCCTGAAATGACCTGTGCTTGCTGCCTTGTTTACCGTGTGTCTCTCACACCAGAAGTTTCCACAGAGGCAGGGCCGGTGCTCTGTTCACCGCTGAGCACAGTCTGGGCTGGGGACATTGCTCACGCTTGTAAGCATGTAGCAAATGAGCAAATAAAACCTGTGCCTCTTCTGCTCCCACTATGGGTCCCTCAGCCTCTCCCAGAGGGGCTCTCTGACCTTCTTTCTGTCCCCTGGACTTCTTCACCCCCGGTTCTGGTTTCCCCTCAGAGATAAATGTCACCAACCTCACCTTCTCCTTTCCACCACCTGTTTCTCGAAAACCACCACGTGGCAGAGAGGGTGAGCGTGTGGGAAACAGGCCCTCGCACATCCGGTTGGTGGGAAGGTACACTTAGCCACATCTAAGATGCAAAAAGCAACTCCGTTCTTCAGAATTTATCCCACAGGTAACCCCAGCCTGGTGGCACAAGGATGTTTGTCACAGCAAAAGGAGTGGCAACCATGTGCATCCATGGAGGATGCTGGGAAACACGATGCTGCCTCTCGCTCTGGACTGAATTGTGGGCCCCAGAGTCCTACACTGAAGCCCTCAGTCCTCAGTGTGATGGCACCGGAGGTGGAGACTTCGGAAGGCAGCTCGGGTTGAGCCGTGGCCATGAGGGTGGGGCCCCTGTGATAGGGTTAGTGCCCTGAAGACACACAGAGAGCTTGCGTTCTCTCTTTCTGCCATGGAAAGACAAGCCAGCAAGCTAGGCAAGAAGGCAGCCATCTATAAGGCAGGTCAAATGCCCTCCCTAGAACCTGGGAATGCCGGCACCTTAATCTTGGACTCTCAGACTCCACAGAAAATAAATTTCTGCTGTTTAAGCCAAAAAGAAAAAAGAAAGGAAACTATGAACGCTGTCACCATAGAATGGAAATTCGTGGGTTTTTTTAGACTTTATTTATTTATTTTAGAGAGAGGGGAGAGAGAATGAGCAGGGGGAAGAACAGAGGGAGAAGCAGAACCCCCCCCCCCCACTCCCTGTGCAGGGAGCCAGATATGGGACTTGATCCCAGGACCCTGAGATCATGACCCGAGCAGAAGGCAGATGCTTAACCAACTGAGCCACCCAGGCTCAGAACGGAATATTTGGGAACCTTAAAAAGAAGGCTGGACCTGCCTTCGGCTCAGGTCATGATCCCAGAGTCCTGGGATTGAGCCCCACATCGGGCTCCCTGCTCAGCAGGAAGCCTGCTTCTCCCTCTCCCACTCCTCCTGCTTGTGTTCCCTCTCTCACTGTGTCTCTGTCAAATAAATTAAATCTTTAAAAAAAATAATAAATAAATAAATAAAAAGAAGGCTCGGACTCTGGAAAACAGTATGGAGTTTCCTCAAAAAGTTAAAAATAGAGCTACACTATAACCCAGCAATTGCACTACTGGGTATTTACCCAAAGGATACAAATGTAGGGATCCGAAGGGGCACCTGCACCCCAGTGTTTATAGCAGCAATGTCCACAACGGCCAAACTGTGGAAAGAGCCCATGTGTCTATCAACAGATAAATGGATAAAAATATGGTGTACACACACACACACACACACACACACCAGAATATTACTCAGCCATTAAAAAATGAAATCTTGCCATTTGCACCAACGTGGATGAAACTAGAGGGTATTATGGTAAGCAAAGTAAGTCAGAGAAAGACAATATCATATGGTTTCACTCATGTGTGGAATTATTTTTAAAAGATTTTATTTATTTACTTGACAGAGACACAGGGAGAGAGGAGCAAAAGCAGGGGGAGCGGCAGAGGGAGAGGGAGAAGCAGGCTTCTGGTGGAGCAGGGAGCCTGATGCAGGGCTCGATCCCAGGACCCTAGAACCATGACCTGAGCTGAAAGCAGATGCTCAATGACGCACCCTTCGTATGTGGAATTTAAAAAACAGAATGGAGGATCATAGGGGAAGAGAGGGAAAAAGAGATTAAACAAAATGAGAGAGAGAGAGAAAAAAAAACCATAAGAGACTCTTAACTCTAGGAAACAAACCGTTGCTGGCGGGGAGGTGGGTGGGAGTTGGGTGGCTGGGGGATGGGCATTAAGGAGGGCATGTCATGGGATGAGCACTGGGTATTGTATGCAACTGGTGAATCATTGACCTCTACCTCTGAAACTATACACTGCATGTTAATTAATTGAGTTTAAATGTAATTTAATTTGAAAGAAAAGAAGGCTTGGGTAGATAATGACAGGGAAACATGCCCATGATGTCCTATGGAATGAAGAAAGTTAGCTGTGGAACGGTGTCTGTGGCCAAATCCTATTTTTGTAAAAAAGAAATAAAGAAAGAAAGAAATTGTATGTGTATTTCTTCACTTATGATTATAAATGCTCGGGAAAAATCTAGAAGAATGCACAGCCAGTACCAAAACCGAGGCATACTTCCGCGGATTAGGGCTGGGGAGAGGGTGTTGTATGAGATTGCCAGGACTGCTATACATAAATCCTATGGAATCGGTGGCTTAAACAACAGATTTATTTTCTCACAGTTCTGCAAGTCCAAAATCAGGGTGTTGGCAGATCTAGTTTTCTCCAGGGCCTCTGGCCTTGGCTTGCAGATGGCCACCTTCTTGCTGTGTCCTCACATGGTCTTTGTGCGTCTCTGCGTGTCCAACTTCCTTCTTACAAGGGCACTACTTAGACTGGTGAGGGCTCACCCTAACAGCCTCGTTTTTTATCAGTCACCTGTTTGGAGACCCTCTCTCTGAATGCAGTCAGATCCTGAGGACCCAAAGTTGGGACTTCCACCTAAGAATCTGGGGGGAAGAGGATTCCGCTCATAACCATGATTCATTGTGTCATTTGACTTTGTCCCAATCAGGGCACCCGGCTGGCTCAATCTGTGGAGCCAGCGACTTTTGATCTCGAGGGTTGTGGTCCAAGCCCTACCTTAGGTGTAGAGATCGCTTAAAAATAAATATAAATAAATAAAAATAAAATCTTGGAACAAAAACTTGTCAATGATACTATTCGAGGCTTTTTTTTAAGATTTTATTTATTTGACACAGAGATAGAGATCACAAGTAGGCAGAGCAGCAGGCAGAGACAGAGAAGCAGGTTCCCTGCTGAGCAGAGAGCCCCGATGCGGGGCTCGATCCCAGGACCCTGAGATCATGACCTGAGCTGAAGGCAGAGGCTTTAACCCACTGAGCCACCCAGGTGCCCCACTATTCGAGGCTTTTATATACTTCAAGCTAAGTATCCCCTGAACGTCCACCTTCTTCCAAGGCTTTCTCTGAAGTCGGAGGAGGGACAGCCAATGCTGGCCACGCCAGGGCCCTTTCCCTGGGGAGGCCCAGCAGTCCTCCAGGGATCCTCAACCTGGTCCTCAGACCGCCCCGGGAGGAATCAAGGAAAGGGGCGCCCTCTGCCGCCCAGGGCCGTGACTTACAGTTAGGCGCCGCAGATGCTTAGGACCACCTAAACCACTCTTCCTTTCACGCCTCCCATTAAAATGACTGGATGATACTGGCTCATGACACAAACAGTAGAATGGAATACAGGCAGGTGATAAGGTCAAGTATGAAGACTGCATTACAGCCTGGGTCGAGGGACGCTCAAAATGGCGATCACATAGTGGAGACCTTAGGGGGACCTGGGAGGCACAGGGACTAGTGCACCTGCGTTGAAGCAACAAAAAGAAGGAAGGTGTCCTGGTACAATGGGGTCAAGTTGAACACTGAGAGACTCTCAGGAAACAGGGATGCACTGAGCTCTGCAATTCGGCTCCTGGAGAGAGGAATGGGTTTGGGGGTCCCCTTTATATTTTTAAGATTTTATTTATTTATTTGACAGAGATCACAAGCAGGCAGAGTGGCAGGCAGAGAGAGAGAGAGAGAGAGGAAGGGAAGCAGGCTCCCTGCTGAGCTGATGATGGGGGCGGGGGAGGCTCCATCCCAGGACCCTGGGATCATGACCCTAGCCCAAAGCAGACGCTTTAACCCACTGAGTCACGCAGGCGTCCCTGGGGGTCCCTTTAGACCTGGCAGAATTCTTCTGGGTCTCGCTCTGCTCTGAAAATCTCAGACCAGGAGCAGGAAACCCCTCACCGTACCATGGTCCCAAATCTCATCGCACCCCTGGCCCCGCTGTGATGGAATCTGCTCCTTTGGCGGCTCTGCAACCCTGAAAGGTGTGGAAGCCTGCAAAGCAAACCCAGAATCTTGGTCCTGGGGTAGGAATAAGTTTTGTGACGTTGTGCTAATAGTAGTGTTTGCTTAAGGTTTTGAGACACTTAAATCAATCTGTCCTATTTGATATGTTTTGTTTTGTTTTTTTTAGAGTCATCTCACACCCAGTGTGGGACTCAAACTCACAACCCCAAGATCGAGAGTTGCACGCACTTCCAACTGAGCCAGACAGGCGCCCCCGATTTATGGATTTAATTAGATAAAATGGCTGTAATAATTCCTCCCACCCCTGCATGCTGCCTTTGCAATGAGATTTGTCTGCTTCTTCCACTAAGAGATCCAGTCTCTTTCTTCCCGCCCTCGAATCTGGGCTGACCTTGTGACCCCGCGTCAAACGACAGAATTTGGTGGTAGTGATGGATGACTTCAGTGTCAGGCCTCAGGAGGCAGGAGGGCAGCCTCTGGGGTTGCCTTCTTGCAGCGGGTCCTTGAGACCAGCCTGCTGTGAAGCTGCCCCCGTCAAGCCTAGGGGAGGATAAGGGGCCCGTGGAGCAGAACCCAGGGGCCTGGCTGACAGCCAGCACCAACTGCCAGTCATGGGACTGAGGCCATCCCAGGGCCCCCAGCCCCAGGCATGGGGTCAGATGCCTGCAGCCACTGGAGTGACTCAGGCAAGACCAGCAGATGAAACTTCCAGCTTATCCCAGACCAAATGGCTGACTCCATGCCCCGGTTATTATTTCAAGTCAGTAAGTAAGTTTTCAGTAGTTTATTATGCAGCAACAGACAACTGAGACAGTGTGAAAGGATCTAAGTCTATAAACAGCCTGGGAACATTTAAGAGAATCGACTGATCATATTTACAAGTGTAACCTATTAGCATATAAGAACTGCTTAGCTGGGGCACCTGGGGGGCTCAGTTGGTTAAGTGTCTGCCTTAGGCTCAGGTCATGATCCCAGGTCCCCAGATGGAGCCCCGCATTGGGCTTCTTGCTGAGCCTGCTTCTCCCTCTCCCTCTGCTTCTTGCTCCCCTTGTTTGTCCCCCCGCTCTCTCTCTTTCTGTCAAATACATAAATGAACAAACTCTTTTTAAAAATTGCTTACCTGATTAGGAAATAATATGCTTGGTTGGGGAGGACAGAGTAAGGTGGGTGGCAAGAGTGTCCTCACGGCTCCCCCACTTCCTCCCTGTTTGTAAAGAAAAAGGAACAAAAAAGAAAAAAATGCCTGTAGGATGTTGAGTTCAAGGTGTTTGAGAAGACCAGCTATCTCATCTCTGTAACATGTAGTTTAAAATCTATTAGGGAATTTAATTACCTAAGTTTGTAATTGGCATTCATTTTTAGAATTTAATCTGTTGAACCTATGAGTTAATTAAATATGCATCAAAGAATAAGTGAAAGTAATTGTTCTTATTTTTATACAAAAATTAGCAGATTTATAAATAGAAAACTAGATTTGCAAGTTGCACTTGGATGTTTAAGAAAAACTAGTTCTTCCTTTAATTTATAAGTTTAATAAATACAGTATTCATTTAAACACAAGCAGCAGTAGGTAGCTTTTCTCTGCACAAGAGCCCCTCTGCAACATTAGAATTCCTCAGCTCACTGTCTCCGACGATGCTGTAGCCCTTGCTAGAAGATTTGGCATTCCTCAGGCCACCATGCCTTTGCTTCTGGGTGTCCCTCTGCCTGGAGTGTTTCTGACCCACTCACATACACTTTTGGAACCTGGCAATATTTTACCTTTTTCAAAAGATCTGGCTCAAACTCTATGAGGAGGTTTTGCCTTGCCCAGTCAGAGCCGTGCCTCCCTGCCCACATCCACCTGTGTGTGGGGCTCAGGCCTCTGTTAGACTAGATAGCGGAGGGCTGTGAGCTGGAACCTTCTTTCTCCTGGCAGCCAGGTGAGAACAGAGCTGAATCCCAGCAAAAGAATCAGAAGGACTGGTACAGATGTCCAGAGTGTGCAAAGGGGTTTCAAAGGCCTGCCTCTGGGGGGTGTGGATTTCAGCCTCCGTGCAGAAAGGCAGCCTCCCAATTGGCACCAAGACTTTCCATGGCTGGGGTCCCTGCCTCTCCCTGCATCCTCCTCCCTAGACCTTGGCAAGGAGGGGTACAGTGGGCAGAATAACGGCTCCCTACAGGTGTCTGCATCTTCGACCTGGGAGCCTGCGAATATGTTACATTGCATAGCAAAGAGGAATCAAGGTTCCAGATGGAGTTAATGTCACTCATCAGTAGACTTTAAACAGGGAGGCTGTCACGATGATCCCGGCGGGGCCAGCATAATTACCAGGGTCCTTGAAAATGGTCAGAGAATCGGAGGAGAGTCAGAGGCAAGAGGCCACTAATGGAAGAATTGTTTGGGGAGATGCAACATTGCTGGTTTTGAAGATGGAAAAAGGGTGCCATGAACCAAGGAGCGTGGGTGTCTCCGGAAGCTGGAAAAGGCCAGAAAGAACCTCCAGAAGGGAACGGAGCCTTGCTGACCCCTTGATTTGAGCCCCGAGAGACCCCCGTCAGACATCTGTCCTACAGAACACCAAGCTAATGCATTTATGGAGTGGAAGCCACCACATTTGCAGTAACTTGTTAGAGCAACAAGAGAACACACACTGGGTCACCTACATGCTTCAGGCGCAGTGCTTTCCAGAACACAGATAAGAACAAAATTACCAGGCCTCAGTCTGGGCTCTGACCCTCACTGGTGGTGTTGTTGACCTCCAGCTGGTTCCCGCAGCCTCACCTGGCTGTTGGGAGCATATCACGAGCTCAGGAAGGTACAGCAAATG
The DNA here is from genome assembly GCF_010015895.1 of Lontra canadensis. Lineage (NCBI taxonomy): Eukaryota > Metazoa > Chordata > Mammalia > Carnivora > Mustelidae > Lontra > Lontra canadensis. The sequence continues at coordinate 4,064,604 of NW_022631060.1, read as the reverse complement.
CAAGCAGAGGGCTTAGTTCAGTGCCCCCTGGTACCCAGGGCCCTGCACACAGCTGCTGTCCGGGTTGTAGCTGGCAAGGCTGAGTTACAGGAGAAGTGGCAAGTGCTGAGGTCACCCACACGTTCATCCTGGGGGCCTGACTGCCACATCCTGACCTGAACCCTATCTTTTTTTTTTTTTTTTTTTTTTAAGATCTTAATTTATAACTTATTTGAGAGAGAGAGGGAGAGAGCACCATTATGGGGAGCTGCAGAGGGAGAAGCAGGCTCCCTGAGTAGGAAGCTGCACCGGGGCTGGGGGGAGCCCAATCCCAGGACTCTGGGATCATCACTGGATAGGAGGACAAACGCTCAACCCACGGAGCCACCCAGGCGCGCCCATCTTAATTTTTAATTTACAGCTCAAGAAGTGCACCTCAAGCGGCCTATGTAGCCCAGGGTGGCAAGTTGGTACTGGAATCTTCTCTGGGACCCTGACTCCTCCACAGATTATAAAAATATCCACTATCATATTTCTCAAATAATGTTCACGGTGTAGAAACACAGAAGCAAACTTATATTTTAAAAAATCTATCTTCAGAGTCTCCGTAAAAAATTAGAAAAAAAAAAAAATGACGCCCATTGTTCCACCCGAGAACGCCTCCTGGAACTCACATTTTCTGCCTTCCACAGTGTGCACCCTTGCTTCCAGTCGCATCCCCGCCCACCCCCGGCGTTCAGCTCCCTGGGGAAAGTCGCCGAACCGGACGTACCTGTTCGCGCGGCTTGTCCCCTCCCGGGGGCCGGCCGGGCGGCAGGGAGGGACCGCGGCTCGTGGGGACTGGGGGCGGGATCGGGTTGCCGGGTGGCGCGCGGCGCCCGGCTGTCGGAGTTCGGTACCGAGCGCGGAGCGCCGGGGACGGAGGGCAGAGGCGGGCCAGGGCCGCGCGGCGGGGAGGGCGGCTCTCCACACCCGGAGGTTGGCGGCGAGCCCCGCGCGGGCGCCTGGCAGCCGCGCGACCCTCGGAGAAGGAGGAGCCTCCCGCCCGACGCAATCCCGGCGCCGGGGAGGGGGCGGAGCCCGGCTGGGGCGCGCACGTGTGTATAGGAGTGCGGGGGCCCATCCGGCGACCGGGACTACAAGTTCCAGGGTGCCCAGCGGCGCGCTCGGGGTTTCTGGCCGCGCGGCCCGCCGTCTCGGAGCCGGTCGCCGCCAGCACACGCCGCTCGGTCCCGAGCGGATCAGGGAGAGACTCCCAGCCCCGTAAATAGAGTCCAAGTGGGCGGGGAGCCGCCCCGCGCCGCCTGCTCATGTCCCTGAGGAGCCAAGTGTCCGGCCGCCTGGCACAGCTGCGCGCAGCGGGGCAGCTGCTCTGCGTCCCGCGCCCCTGGTCCGTCCCCTACGCGGGGGCCACGCGGACCCGCAGCACCGCGTGCGGTCCCCCCGGCGTCCCTGGGCGCGGACAGCCCCGACGCGCGGACCCCAGCGGGAGTTGGGGCTTGGGGGGCGGCGGCAGTGGGGCGGAGAGGAGCGCCGGGGTGCGCACCTGGGCCCCCCTGGCCATGGCGGCGAAGGTGGACCTGAGCACCTCCACCGACTGGAAGGAGGCAAAATGTAAGTGTAAGCAGGAGGGGGGCGCGAGGGGGCGAGGGCGGCCCCACATGGGCCTTGCCCGGCTGGACAGCACCCCCACCAGCACCGCCTTCCACCCGAGAGACGCCCTGGGATGGACCCCTCCAGTCGCAGCCACGCCCCCCGTGTACCCAGCCCCGCAAACCACTTCACTCCGTCCGAGGGGACCGAGGGCAGGTCCCCTACGGGGCAGTGTGGGGAGGACGACCTTACCCCGCCCGCACGGGTCCCAGGGCACCCCCAGGGGTCATCCAGGACCTACCACCTTACTCCCTTGCACGGGAGGGAAACTGAGCTGAGAAGCCAAGGTCACTGAGAGTTTGTGGCAGAGCTGACGTTAGGCTCCCGAATTCCCCAGGCTTTGTGCACTGTGGTTTCTCAAGTGGTGGCATTTTAGGCAGAGTGGCGGGAAATGGACTGAGGGGACAGTTCTGGGTCTGGTGTCTCCACCTGGTAGGATCAGACAGCCCCACAGGATCAGACAGCCCCACAGAGCGGCCTCTCTAGGCAGGCTGCTCCCACCTCCACCCACCCCTTACCCTGAAGGCCTGACTCTCTGAGCCTGTCATCCGCTGCCCTTTTGCCCTCATGCCTGGCTTCTGGCCACTTGTGAAGAGTTTCTGCCCCATTCCTGGGGGACACAGGACTGGGGGACAGGGCAGAGACGGGGCATTCTGTGAGAACGGTGACACCTTGCACCCCCAGGAATCAAGCCATTTCCTCCCACTCTGGGACAGGTCATGAGTCCTGGTCCCGCATGAGTCCCAGGGCCAGACCCTGGGCCCTCACAAAGAACAGGGAATCCGGCCTGCTGCAGCGCCCCAAGTAGTCTGGCCCGAGGCTCAGCCAGCTGCCCCTGCCCTTCAGAGCCTGCTCCCAGAGCTCTTGTAACCATTCCTGGCTGGATCCCCTTTCAAAAGCACAGGGGAGAAGGCTCATTGGCTGGGCCTTTGTGGCCCAGTGGGTACCGCCAATGGAGCACGGAAGGTAGGTCTGGGGCAGCGGGGGAGGGTGGGGCTAAAGGGAAGGCCTCCTCTGAACTAGAGGTGGAGTTCAAGATGAACTTTCCCTCTGTCCTGAATTGTGTTCTTCCACCGGGATCTTCAAGTGCAGGCAGAAAGCCCTTGCCTTGGCTCAGTGTGCACACAGAGTGTCTGTCATGGCCTCAGCCCTGGCCCTAGAACCCTGGTTAGGGCAGGGAGTGAGGGGGCTGGCTGAGATTCCTGGCAGGGGTACTGTCCCCTCAGGGAACCTGCCTCCCCTTCTCTGTCAGGGGCAGCAAGCCAGCTTGGTGGGAAAGAGAGCTAGGGAGGCAGGGGGCCCAGCCACCTGCTCCTGGATCAGTCACGTTTCTAGGATCAGCTCCCCGCCCTCTCTCGTTCCTTGGTGCCCCTGAAAACTTCTGGACCTTGTGAAGCTGACGGGCCAGGGATTCCCAGGCTGCTGGGGTGTCTCTGCTTGGAGCTGGGATTTCCATCCATTCATCCGTTTCTTTAAGTCTTATTTATTTTGAAGTAATCCGTACATGGGGCTCAAACTCACAACCCTGAGATCAAGCCAGCCGGGCGCCCCTTGTTCATCCACTTCTACCGAGCGCTTTCTGTGTGGCCAGCACCGTTCTGGTGCTATGAGTGACAGGTAGGGTCCCTGCCCTCAAGGGGCTTCTTTGCTAGGGATAGGAAACAGTTGAAAACGTGGTCAAGCCAGTGGGCCAGTGCCAGGCGAAGGCCAATGCTGTGAAGAAACCGTGGCAGATGGGGCTGCCTGAGCTCCAGGATCCAGTCAGGGACGGTGTGAGGAGCGGCGACCTTGGGTGTGAAGACCCCAGCAGGCTTGTCGGGGTGATCCGGTGTGAGGACCCCAGCAGGCTTGTCGGCGTGCTTTGTGTGTTTCAGTGATCTATTACTGAGTAACAGATTACCCCCAAATTCAAAGGCTTGGGACAGCAAACGTTTCTTACCTCCTAGTCTCTGAGGGTCAGGAACCTACGAGTAGCTTGGGGGGGTGGGTGGCTCTGTTGGTGATGGCTGAGGCGCGCCCTCCCGTGGAGTGGCTGTGGGGAAAGGCCTCAGACCCAGCACCCTGGGGGTCTCTCCACCGGGCTGCTTGACTGTCCTCACAACATGGCAGGCGGTTTCCCCCAGAGACCAACCCAGAAGCCACAGTGCCCTTTTGTGACCTAGTCTTTCAAGTCCCACGCCGTCTCTTCTGCTTTATGCTGGGGCTTCGAAGGGCGTCGTGGAGTCTGGCCCACGTTCAAGGGGAGGAAAATGAGTCTCCACCTTTGGAAGGGAAAAAGATAAAAGAATTGGGGGCATTTTTTTTTTAAAGATTTTATTTATTTATTTGACAGAGATCACAAGTAGGCAGAGAGCCAGGCGGTGTGGTGGGGAAGCAGGCTCCCCACTGAGCAGAAAGCCCGATGCGGGACTCGATCCCAGGACCCTGGGATCATGACCTGAGCTGAAGGCAGAGGCTTTAAGCCTCTGAGCCACCCAGGCGCCCCTGGGGGCCTATTTTTAAAACTGCCACGCTGGGGAGCTGCCTCAGCTGGACCCTGCTTCTGACTGGGGTCTACGCTTTGGTCCTTGAAGACCCCACATAGTTTTCTTCCTTCCGTTCGGTTTAAACTTTGAGCTTCCGGTGTAAGTGGACAGACCTCAGGTGAACGTATGGTCAGTGTATTTTTACCTAAATACCCAGTTGTGGTCAGTAGGTTGTCAACACTTTAGAAGGTTCCTTTAGCCCCTTGCAATCAGTACCTCTTACTACTTCTCGAACTTCATACGAACAGAGGCATATAGTGTGTCCCGGTACACCCTCTGCTCATGGTTGGGCGGTGTACTGACAGTTTGCCGTCTTATGTCTGATATTGCATGGTACGCATACACCACGTTTTGTGTACCCGTTCTGTTGGTGGGCATTTTGTTTTCCAGTTTGAGGCTGTTGGGAATAAAGCTGCTGGGATTATTCCTCTCCATGTCTTTGATGGACATGTGCTCGCCTTTCTCTTGGGGATCTATCCAGGCCTCCAAATGCCTGTCTGTGCCTGGGATCATCGTGTCTCAAAGACTGGCACACAGTCACCAAACTCACAAGAGCCTGATGTAGGTGGGAAGGTTGACGGGCAGTTATGGTGGGAAATACGGTGGTGGGTCTGGAAAGTGCGCCTGGGCAGGGCCCCCTCTCGAGCTGGCTGAATGATTTTGGAAGCGGTTCCCACTGCCCTGGGCAGGCTGGGCAAGCTTCCCTGCAGGGCGTGGACCCACCCACCCAGGATCCCCTTCCTTGGGTGTTTGCTCAGTAGTTCAGTCTCTATGCTGTTGAGTGCCTGCGCTGGGTTCTGGGTGCAGAGTGCCTCAGCTCCCGGCCCAGTGAGTCCTCTGGACACATGGCCCAGTTCTGCCTTACCCTAGGCATTCCTTTTCTCCCTCTTAAGCAGACTGGCCACACCCATAGACCCATTCTCCCTCTGGGTAAGTAAATACCCCCAGGCTGGATCTTCCTGGCTAAGAGCCCGTCAGTCCCTTGGGGAGATCTCGGTAGTATCTGATTTTACTGGTCAGAGAATTCTATTTCCAGTTGTCTCAGTGATGGGAAGCCTCCTTATCTTCGCAGATGGTGCCTTTTTGTCACAAGACTGCGGAAACCGTCGTACTCTAAAGGCAGTTGGATGTGAGGGGACTTAAGATTGGGCACTGGGGGCGTGTAGGGGCTGTGTCACTGCAGGGGAAGCCACAGACCCTCCTTCTGACCTGCAGTGGGGCCAGAGCTGTCTGCTAAGAAGAGCACGGGCATTGGTGCCATCAGCCTTGGGCCAGCCCCACACCGCTGCTTCCCTGCTCCCTGAGCCTCAGTTTCCTCATCTGTGAAATGGGACGACCGGCACCTGATTTGCAGGTTGTGCTGGGATCACACCAGAAACCATTGCGTATACAGTGGTGTATAAAAGGGTCCATGGTGTACCAAGGGTTCCCAGTGACCCCCTTTCTTGTCACCCCTCAGACCTCTGTCCTCTCTCTGCCCTGTTTTGGGCCACAGCAACACGGGGCTTGTATAAACTTGTCTCCCTCATGGTCTCAGATGCCGGAGCCCGTGACCTGCATAGCCTGAGCCACGTTTCCTCTCCCCAGTGCTACGGACTAGGTCTCCTGCATTCCAGCCTCCCTTTGCACCAGGCAGTGATGAGGACTCATTCCAGCCCCTGTGGAGTTTCATGCGGAGCGGATGATTTCTCTGACTTGATTACTGAACCGGGGAACCTTGCAGGCTCACCTGGGAACTGGGGGGGTCTTCTCCCACCTGTCTTCTGGGGAAGCAGCCTTGGTGCGCCCCAGTGCGGGCGGAGGCAAGGGCGCCTAGGGAGAGGAGAAAAGCTCCGAGGTGCTTCATGCTCTGTCTCCCCGTGGCTCAGGCCGTGGACTTGGATGAGACTCTGGTCTCGGGGGGTGCCATAAGCCCCGGTAATTAATGCCCCTGCTGCTGTGTTCCCAGAGTCCCGCCGCTGTCAGCCCAGTCCACCCAGCCTTCTCCAGAGAGGGGGGGCCTCCCTCCGTGCCAGGCCGCCCTCACCTTTCTGAACACCGTCTAGCAAAGTGCCATAAAGACACTTCTTAAAACACCTCATTGAATTCCCGTTCGCCCGGTGTGCTTTATGGTTCTGGCGCAGCCTGCTTCCTCCAGCTCGGCTTTCGTGCCCGGGAGCCGCTGGAAGCTTCAGTCCAGGGTCAGGCCACCCCATCAAAATTTACTGCAAACATCTTTTTACAACACCTGTCTCACTGAGCTGTGAAATACTCTCGCCTTTCCAGAAAGGAAAGAAAATTAAAACGTATGTTTTACATCTTTTATAAGAAAAATAAAACTCGCCTGTGCTCTAACTCTACATCTGTCCTTCTGGCAAAAGGAGGGAGAAAATGTTATAAACACGTGGGGCCTATCTGACAGATGGAGCCGAGGTGATGAGGATGGCCCTTGGTTCCTTGGAGCCAGGGAGAATCAGAATTGGCTTCTCCCGCCCCATAACTCAGAGACCCGTGCAGTGTGTCGCTCCTCAGGGGTCAGTTGGGCCTCGACCTTGCTCTGGAGATAAGGTCACGGCGCCCCACATGCTGGCTTTAAGGGATGTGTGCCCGGGGACCATGAACTGGAAGGGGCAGGCTGACAGATGTCCCCAAGGTCAGCGCCAGCCGGCTGGTAACAGAGCCAGAAGTTCTGGCTGTCTTCCTGCTCGGGGAAGTGGAGCCGTCTTTTGGACTTTGCTGGAGAGAGGGGACTGTGCGGGCTGTGGGCCACTCAGATCAGCCCTCGGATCTTAGGGAGGACAGGGCAGGAGGGAGTCTTGGGCTGGGTCCCCTCTTGGCTTGCCTGTGGCCGGGACATAACCTCTGTTTCTTCTGGAAGGCAGGGTGCTGCCCTCTGCCAGATGGCGTCTGCTAGGGGACTCTAGCCATTTCTAGGACCCCCAGACTAGTCCCGTGGGGTACTTAGGGCTTACTCAGCTGGAGGGACTCTGCACAAGGGAGTCCTGTGGGGTTGGCCTGGGTGCGGACTGGCCAGCCCCCGTGGCGTCTTGGCATGCACGTTCACTTTCAGGCCCTGGGTTCATCAGGTTGGGAGAGCCCACACTTGGGCATGCCAAGGCCTCTGAGAGCCATAGTTTTGGTCTCAACTGTGCAAGATAACAAATATGGGCACCGAAACAATTCAAAAAGCCCCTCTACCGGGGCGCCTGGGTGGCTCAGTGGGTTAAAGCCTCTGCCTTCGGCTCAGGTCATGGTCCCAGGGTCCTGGGATCGAGCCCTGCATCGGGCTCTCTGCTCCATGAGGAGCCTGCTTCCTCCTCTCTCTGCCTGCCTCTCTGCCTACTTGTGATCTCTGTCTGTCAAATGAATAAATAAAATCTTTAAAAAATTTAAAAAAGGGCACCTGGGTGGCTCAGTGGGTTAAGCCGCTACCTTCGGCTCAGGTCATGATCTCAGGGTCCTGGGATCGAGTCCCGCATTGGGCTCTCTGCTCAGCAGGGAGCCTGCTTCCCTTCCTCTCTCTCTGCCCGCCTCTCTGCCTACTTGTGATCTCTCTCTGTCAAATAAATAAATAAAATCTTTAAAAAAAAATTTAAAAAAAAAAAAAAAAGCTCCTCTACCTACTTATGCCTCCAAGTTGCAAAAGGCAGGTCCTCTCCCCAGTTTGGTCTTGTTTCACTTTGCCCTCTGAGTCTTTGCTTGCAGGAAGGACCGTGTATCCGCTCCATGCAGCTGCCAGATAACCTGGCAGTCCCTTCTCATTCAGGGCAGGCCTGCCTGGTCCCTCTTCTAGAGATGCGGAAACTGAGGCTCAGAGAGGGCAAGTGACCTGCCCAGGAACGTGATGTCAGGAGCTGGTGAGCCCAACCCTAGTGGGACCAAGGAGCAAGAGGGATCGAAACCACAGCAGGATGTTCCTTCCTCAGGCGACAGTCGAGGTGGCTGCCACAGCCTGGCTTTTGCTCTCTGGTCTGGCTGTTCTTGATTTCTCTCCATTTCCTCACTCACATGCTCTCTCCTACCTCAGGGCTTCTGCGTATGTTGTCTTCTCCCCCTGGACGACTCTGTTCTCTTGGCAGACATGCCCCCAACGCTTGGGTCTCAGCTCAATCATTCATTGATTTATCCTGCAGACACCCATGAACGCCCACACATGCCATGCACTGTGCCAGATGGTGGGCAGCCAACATAAACACCCAGATTCCCAAGAGGCCAAGGTCAAGTAAGGAATAAAGTATAGCTGGTAGGGGAGGGACTACTCTGGGAGTGGGGAAGGCCTGTAAAGGAAGGTCAGGCCAGAGCAGTGACAGGTACAAAGGCCCTGAGGCAGGGAATGGTCTGGATGTGGGATGATCTGAAAGGTGAGTGATGTGCCAGGGCTGCAGAGGTGTAGGAGGGAGAGCTAGTTTGTGGGGAGGCAGAGGAGGAGAGGAGGCAGAGCCGCAGGGATTCACGTGGGCCTCTCTAAGGGCTTGGACAGTGAACTGAGCTTTCAACAGCTTTAAATAGAATTCTGCCCCCAAAGATTCCTGGGCTGCTGAGTGAGGAACAGACTATTGGGTGGGCACGGGGAGTCCACCGAGGGTAGAACCCTTCTGGGTCGTGCTAGGGAGTCATGATGGCTTGGCCCCTATCCGGGAAGAGCAGAAGGCTTGGTTTTGGGGGTATTGTGGGGATAAATCCAACAGCCTACAGATGAGTGGAACCAGGAGACTAAGAGGGGCGGTGCTGAGTGCACAAGGGAGGACAGAAGGGACACTACAGAGGGCCACGTGGCTGGTGTGGTGTCTCTGACCTTGGCCTTGGTGGAGAGCTGGGGCCAGGCTGGTGAGGGCTTGGGGGAGCATGGGAAGGAGGGAGGAAGTGGGGGCAGTGGGGGTGGGAGAGAGGAGGCCACAGCTGGGGGGTGTGGAATCCATGGTTGAGGGAGGCTTTATGACCTTGAGACACAGAGGGGACATGAGAGGGTGTTTGAGGGCGTACACTGGAGGAGTGAGTCCCCTGGAAGGTGAGCAGGCAGCCTGGGCTGAGGGAGGGCAAGCCAGGCTTGGATTCCCAGGTGGCGGGAGGAGGTAGCATCTAGAAGACAATTGGGGAGGCTTGGGAAAGGGGAGAAGGTCGAGGGGAAGAACTTCCCAAGCAGGGTCAGGAGCTGCCTGGCAGAGGGGGCCGCCAAGGGAGGGGATGGGGAATTTAAAGGGAGCCTGCTGTTTGGTGATGAGGTTTTTCTCCAGCGGTTTGCAGCCTCTGGGGGAGGGCAGAGAAGCTGGAGGTACCTCCTCCAGCAAGCCATCCCACCACCCCCCTGCTTGGCCAGGCCCTGGACGGGCAGGGGCTGCACGGAGCCAGGCCTCCCCTCCTGAGTCTGTTCCTCGCCCGCCAGCCGCCGACTGCTTCGCTAGGTACCCAAGGAAGCCTTTTCTGTTTCTCATTTAGAGCCGGAGGGAGCTCCCTTTACTCCCACTTTACAGAAGCGGGTAGTCAAGGCTTGGAGAAGCACTTGAGCTCTTTCCAGATACCAGCACCCTCCCCCAGCACACAAAGAAAGGAGCCTTTGGCCTGTTACTCAAGAGTGTATGCGGGGTCACGTGTCCAGTGGGGAAGGTAGCCTCTTGAGAAAGGGGAGCAGGGAGATGGGCTGTGAGCCTCAGGACACACTAGTGACAGAGGGGACCATCCACACTGGGTACCGTCCACGGTAGGATATCCTTGGCCTCTTAGAATGAAAATGGCGCTGCTTGGGGTTGGGAGAGTTTTTAATCTATAACTGGTGAAAGTACTTTTTAGTTATTTTTATTTTTTCTTAAGGTGTTTTTTTTTTTTTTAAAGATTTTTATTTATTTATTTGACAGAGAGAGCAAGAGAGCACAAGCAGGCCGAGCAGTAGAGGGAGAGGGAGAAGCAGGCTCCCCGCTGAGCAGAGGGCCCAATGTGGGGCTCGACCCCAGGGTCCCGGGAGCATGACCTGAGCCGAAGGCAGACGCTTAGCTGAGCCGCCCAGGCGCCCCTGTGGAAGCATCTTTGATCTGATTCAGGTGCCCCTGGGATGAGTCAGTCCTCAACAGACTTGGCGGCTGCGCAGTGGGCCCCACCCCCTCACAGCGTCACAGCCCCCAGTGCCCGCCCTCTGCCCCACGCCCTGAGTTTCGCTCACCCTCGACCTTGAACATACTGTTCAGGTGGTCAAGCACCTTTCCCTGCCCTGGCTACCTCCCATTTCTCTTTGGAGTCTCACTGAAGAAGCCCCAGGCCAGCCGTTCCTGCTGCCTCCCCTCCCGGCCCCTGCACGTCCCCAAGCTTGGCCGCTGGCCTGCTCAGCCTCCGTGTCCTCTGCTGGATTGTGGGTTCCCAGGGGCCAGGACAACATCTGCCTTAGCGAGTGTTACGTCCTTGTACTTTATGCAGGACTCGCGCGTCGTAGGCGTTTGTGGAAGAGGGTTGGAAGCGGCCGCCAGAACGTGGAATTCTGGCCTGAGCCCCAGCTGAAGCAGATTTGGGATGCTGCGAGCCTTTTAGAATCACGCCAACCATAAATCTGAGCTGGACTGTGAGCCGGGCCCTTTCCCTGCTCCTCGTGCACCCTGGAGGGACAGAGGCTTTGGATGGACTGGCTTCTGCGAGACGGAGGGCATGTGTGGAGGACCCACCGGTCTCTTGAACATCTGCCCTTTGAGGCCTTTTCTGCAGAAGGCTCCAGGAGGCAAACACTTCCTCTTCCACCGAGCCCCCTAATTGCTCCTCCCAACCTCTGCACATTTTCTGATGCTTTCTGAGTTCCTTGAGTGTGGCCTTTGCTGTTTGTCACCTGCCCCCCAACAAGTGGTCAGTGAGGGCCGCTCCATCTGGGGAGCGTGTGGTCTAGGGTGGCCCAAGGCCAGGCTGAGAGCCCGGGTGCCTGGTGGCCTCAGACCGGCAGAGGGAGCCCGAGAGCCAGAAGCCTGGACCCCTGTGCACCTGGGAAACCTTGGAAGAGGTCGCTGGGCCACCCAAAAGGAAGACCAGGCCTGGGGAGCAGGGCTAGAGCAAGGACACCAGGTCTGGTGGACCCAGAGTCTGTGAGCAGATGGTGGGGGCTTGCTCCCCACTCACCAGCTGTGTGACCATTTCCTCATCTGTAAGATGGAGACAATTTTCGCTGCTCCCTTGGTGCACACTGGGAGAAGCCAGCCGGGCATCTGTGGGGACCTCTCTGCCAGTGCTGAGGGGCAGGGGGAGGCTGTGAACAGCCACCAGATCTGCTTTGTTCTTCGGCTCTTTGAGGATGTTTGTCCTGTCCCACGTGTCCTGCTGCCTACAAATAACCATGGTGATGACATCACCCATTGAGGATGTAACTGGGAATATAATTCGTCCAATGCCATCAGCCTGTTTTCCTTATATGCACTGAGTCAGCGCGAAGTTACTCCGTAAGGGGCCTCTTAATCCCCAGTCTATAAACGAAGGAATCAGGGACCCAGAGGTGCGGACACACCCGGAAAGGGGCAGAGTTGCATTCTGAACTCAGGTCTATGGAACCGGAGAGAGGCCCTCTGTCTCCCTGGGCCTCAGTTCCCCTCCTGAACAAAGAGGGCCGGGCCAGATGGTCTAGGGGCCTCCTAGCTCCAACCTCCCCCCTCCCCCAATAATGTGCCTGCGGGAAGGGTGGACGTGGAGGGCCGGCTCACATCCTCGGATGAGGAGAGAGTCCCGTGAGGAGGGGAGAGACACGGGGGTGGGAGAGAAGCCCCCTAGACCGCCCTTCTCCCTGCCTGCCTTGACGCTCCTTCCTGCCTGCCCCATCCCACCCCTGCAGCATTTCTGAAGGGCCTGAGTGACAAACAGCGGGAGGAACATTACTTCTGCAAGGACTTCATCAGGCTGAAGAAGATCCCAACCTGGAAAGAGACGGCGAAAGGTAGGCCCTGCGCCAGGGAGGGGCACGTGGCGATTTGGTGGGTGGCCTCATCAGCCCGTGTGGCGGTGCCTCATACCGACCACGCCAAGAAGAATGGCAGCAGCACGCACGGGGCACTTTGCTGTGTGGGGGGCACTTCAGTTACGAACCCGGTCTGAGGAGGGTTTGGTTTTTATCCCCATTGTACTGTTGGGTAAACTGAGTCCGGGAGCCACGACCTCACAGTTGTGGGAAGTCCTGCACACTGCAGGCCTGACAGCCCATCACCCAGGGCGAGTCACTTCATCTGCCTAGGGCTCAGTTTCCACGTCTGTAGAATGGGGATGGATGACATTAATCCCGTACCTGTGCTTAACCTCAGGAAGGTTCAAGGGGACCACGTGTGTGCCTCGAGCGAGAGGTGCGTGATCATTGCGGATGGCCAGTGCCCGTGTCACCAGTCCCCTGCCTCTGGAGGTGGAGGGGGGTGGATGGAGGTCACTGTGCAGTGAGGGCCTCTCTCTGACCCCCATCCCTCGACCTGGTGCAGGGGTGACCGCGAAGGTGGAGGAGCCCAAGTACAAGAAGGACAAGCAGCTCAACGAGAAGATCTCTCTGTTCCGGGGCGACATCACCAAGTTGGAGGTGGACGCCATCGTCAACGCCGGTGAGTCGGGGCTTCTGGCCAGCCTGAGTCAGGGACCTGGGTGGCCGCCTCGTCACCTTTGCTCCAGTCTGCTGAGCCAGGCATGGGGGGACGCCACCTGGCTCCAGCGAGGCTCGGGCAGCTGGAGGCGGAGGGCGTGCTGGCGCCACAGGAGCCCAACGTGTTGGCTGCACAGACTCCTTTCCCTTGAAACCCTGACCTGCTATGTCGGGGGCGCCTTGGCCGAGCTGCCTTGCTGCTCGGAGACCCATTAGCGGCCAGGAAGGAAGAGAGCGTGGCTGGAACTGCGCCGGGCTGCCCTGCCAGGAAGGCGGAGGCCAGAACAGGGCAGTTTGACCCCAGGGGCTGCAGACGCCCCACCGCCACTCCCCCTCCTCTGCCTCCTGCCTGCCATGCCCCCCCCCCCCTGCAGACCTGGCACAGGTCAGAGGGTTTGTCAAGGGAAAGGTGGGGGCAGAGGCCCTGGTGCCCGAGGCTCAGCTTCCTGCCGGGGCTCCGGCTGGCTTGGCAGTTTACTGTGATGAGTGGAGGAACCTCTTCTCTCCCCTCCTGGGGGCAGAAGGAAGTTGGGTGCTCTCCTCCCAGACTGTGGTTGTCTGGCCAAGGTCAGGAGTGGGTGTCAAGGGACAGTCAAGTCCACCTGGTACACAGGCCATTCGTGGGACAAGGGCCCATGGAGGCTGAACCCCAGCCCTTGCTCGCCTGCTTACCAAGCTTCATGGGGAGGAGCTTCCATAGAGAAACGTCTGGAGACATGGGCAGAGCCTCTTATCCTGGGAAACCTCATTTTGCTGCCACCTCCCCACCTGTGCAGTCTCAGCACCTGCCCGCCCCCCACCCCCGGAGCATCTCCGATCTCCTCCTCCTTGTCCTTGGCCTGGTGACCATTGTGTCTGACCGCAGTGCTGGCTAGGGGAAACCCTGTCCTGTTGTCAAGTGCCCCTGGGACCTGGCGGAACTGATGTTCCTCCTGGTAAGGGGCTGGGTTCGTGGGACCTGGGGATACAGCTGCTCGGCCTGCCCCAGGCCTGCTTGTCGTGGTCCGGGTTGTGTTTCTGGCTGTGGCATTTGCTCTGAGTGTCTCTGCCTGTTTGTGCGGTCACACAGGTGTCCCCTTCCCCCGACATTGCCCATCTCGATGCACAGGTGACCAGTGACACAAAGGCAGGAGTCCCGACTTAGGGTAGAGGGAGCTCGATCCCCTTTGGGTTTCTGCTGGTGCTCCTGCTGTGTTTCTCTCGGGGCCACTAGGATGGGGGTGGGGGGAAGAGGGCTGCTAGCAGGCCTGCACGTCCATCTGGGGAGATGTGGGGTTGAGACAAGCCACGTTGGGTTGGCTGATGTTGTAGTGGCCGGGAGGAGAAGGGCCCTCTTGCTCTCTGGCCCCAGGAGGGCTGGTCTGGTGTGAGAGGACCAAGCCTTGGAGCAGTGGCTGAGGATTCCATCCTGCAGGCCTGTGGATCTGCTTTGCTGCGTGCCCGTGGCCCTGACTAATCAGGGGCGAGGGTAGGAGAGGATCCCCTGCCTGTAGTTTACTTGATGAGTGGCAAAGTGGCTGCAGGGAAACGTGGGGCATCTTATCTGCCCCTTCCCAGCTGGGCGGGTGGTTGACAGGCCGGGAGGGAGGGGTGGAGACCAAGGTAGTCTGTCGGTGGGATGCAGTAGGAGCAGGGCCGGGGCTCCGAAGGCTGCCTGTGGAGCTGTGGGTGTGATTCATGGCTCTTCTGAAGTGTCCTTGCGCCTGGCCAGGCTCCTGAGTGCCGTGGCTGTCAGCCCCTCTCGCTCTCCAAATAGCACTTTGGTCCTGGCTGCATTCGGCGGCACTGGGCTGGGGGTGGGAGCGGTCGCAGCATCTCTCTGGGGACCCGTCTGTGTACGTGCCTGGGCTCCTGTCTCTCCTTCCACAGGATGCGGATGGTGGACAGCCCACCCGCGGGGTTGCCAGGGGCATTAGGGACCTCAGTGCCAGTGCGTAAACTGTGATGCTCGTGCACCCCCCTGGCATGAACCGAGGCCTCTTCCCCTGCCTCTGTCACTGCTGCTAGAATCGATGCCCCGGTCATCCTCCTGGGTATCAGCCGTGTCCCAGGGATGCCAAGGGAGCCTGGGTGCCTCCTTCCGAGAAGCAGCTTTCATCTCTCCCGGCTTGCCTCAGTTTATTCAACACTTCTTGGAGTGTTTTCCTGGGGTCTCCCCTTTTTCTAGAGTCTCATGGCGGGGGGGACCCAGAACCAGTGTGGAACCCCAGGGAATGTCTGAGGCAGGCTCCGCGTGGAGGGCTCCCGCACACAGCCTGCCTCCCCTCTGGGTCCTCCCAAAGACCTTTATCCGGCACCGGTGTTTCCGGGGCCTTGCCACTACTCAGACCCCGGGGGTCCTTGGTGGTCTTGGCCTGGGGCCCCTCCCCGCAACACAGGGTCCTCTGGTTTCCTCCCTGGCCCCCCCCCCCCCCAGTCCCCCCCCCCCGCCACGGCCTTGGCTCAGCCCGGGCCTGCTGCCCACCAGGGGGCGGCAGAGATCGCGGTTTCCTCGCCCGGCGGCGCCCGTAAATCAGCCTGCTTATTAGCAGAATAAAAGTCGCAGCAACGTGGGGCTTTTCGGGGCTGCATAAATCTGGTCTGTGCCTCGTGAAACCCATATGTGCTTAATTCATATGTAAAGTTTCAAGCAGGAAGAGAATACGTGTCCATTAAATTCTATTTGACTTGATTATAATCATTAGCCATGAATAATTGCTTCTCAGCGCCAACCGCGGAGCCACCACAATGGAGAAAAGGAGCGAGCAATTATAGCTGGGTGGGAGTTTTTACATTTTTATTTTTGAAGCTAAGGGCAGTGTTGGTCCCGTGGGGAGTGGTGTGGGTAGGACTGGGCTGGGGACTTGAGGTCAGCTTTGGACTTTCTGGATTTTGCGTGGGGGGCGGTAGTGGGGAGGGTGTCTCTTTTTTGTCCCTGTTGGCCGGTTGGGGGGGCGCTGGGCAGGGCAGGAAGGTGCTGTCGCTGGCTGGGCCTCCCTCCAGCTGCAGGGACTGCGACAGGGGAGCTGGGAGGGACCTGCGAGGTAAAACGGGGCAGGGGAGGGTTGGGATCCCCAGAACTCCCACCATCCTGCAGAACTGTGGGCTTGGGGTGTCTCCCGCCTCTCTGCAGGCTTCCTTCCCACCCGTTGGGGTTGGCAGGGGCCTGCTTGCTTCCTTCCCTGCCCACAGAGCCACTCTGCCCACGGCCCCTGTAAGGACTTGGGGCGATCAGGCTGTTTACCAGCCGGTCCTCTGGCTTTTGAAGTTCAGGCCTGCTTTTTACCCCACTCTGTTGGTATTTGAGACGCGATTGGAGCGTGTGTGTGCTATGGGTGGTGTCTGTGATGGTGGGTGTGTGTGTTGTGATGAGAAGTATGTTGTGTAGTATGTGGAGGGGCGCTGGGGCAGAGAGTCCTGTGGAGGGATGCCGGGCAGGTGGGTGGCAGGGCTGGAGTTCACATGGGTAGGATCAAACCCCCCCAAGCAGCCGGGTATGGCACAGGCAGCCCCAGGCCCACCTTGGCTGTGTTTTTACGGGCTGCTGTGGAGGCTGCTTACTCGGGCAATACCCAGAGAGTGTCAGGCTCCCACCGTCTGGTAGCCAGCCATGGCTCCTACCCATAGGGGCGCGCAGCATCCATCTTAATTAAATTGGGCTGCCATGCTGGCAAGATAGACCAGGGAGCCCCCTGCAGCCCCTGGTTCTGGAGGAGAAGATTCTCAAGGGCTGTCCCTGCGGGTTGGCCTGTGACACCCCCCTCAGGCGGTGTCTGGGGCAAGCTGTGCCTGGCATCTCCTCCAGAGACAGCTCAGGTCTGGGATCTGGGGGTCTCCACCCGGGGAGGGGGGTGCCTCAGCTTGTGGAATGCTTCTGTCTTCTCATTGCCATGGGCAGGGTGGGGGGGTGGGGATGACCTTGACTGGGCCACTTCCTTGCCCTTGAGGTTCCCAGCTCACCAGGCCTGTGGGTCCCTAGTTTTCGGCAGACCGCTGAGTCCCGGGCAGGAAATGTCCCAACACAAAGAAAGACCCCCATTCTTGGCCAGCACCAGGGTCTGGCTGCTGACTTTGGCCTTCAGGGCATAACGGGACAGAGCAGGGATGAATGTGAGACTTTGTGAGGACAGAAGGAATCTTTCCCTTCGAAGCCATCTCTGGCCGGCGAGTCAGGGCTGTGGCACAGAGACCAGGGGCCAATTGGAATCCCAGCATTCCCGATGGTGGCCTGGTGGCCTCCAGCAAGGCGGCTCCAAGCCTGTTTCCTCATCTGAAAAAGGGAGCATCCTCGGCCCCACCCAGGGTGGGCGTGAGGACGCCAGGAATTCAGGCCCATCCCGTGCTGGGCCCTGGGCCTGGCTCACAGCGAGCCCCTAGTAAATTGTTATGAGGAAGTCAAGTGCGAGAGCAGCTAAGTAGAATATAATGTGACAAAGCCCTGGGAGCAAGGTCTGAACAAAGTGGCATGTGACGCCGCAGGGACCAATTAATTCTGCCAGGAGGTGGCGCGAGGCAAGGCAGGTCAGCGAGGCCTTTGAGGGGCCTAGGCGTGCATGCCAGGACGTGCAGAACGGGTGGGGAGCCATGTTTCACCGCGACAAGCTGGCCTCGCTGGGAGATTTGAAGCCACTTACTTATTTAAAATAAGGCGTGAAGTGGCACTCTGTTTCCCTAAGTCTTGGTCTTTGATTTGTGAAAATCTGCCAGCCGCTCCTCACCCTCCCCTCCTCGGGAGCCAGCCCGGTGCTCGGTGCTCGTGCTCGCCTCCTCCCTTCCTCTGCTGCCTGGGGGCCCCCGAGGAGCCCAGCCCCAGCCGTCCCTGGGCCACCGCTGGGAGTCCGTGATTTAGAGACCGCCTTGATGGACTAGCGAGCAGGAGGGGCTGAGGGATGCGGGCTGCCTTGTGGGAAGTGAGTGACGCTAAACTGTCGCCGTAAATCGCTTTATCTGTCACTTCAGATTTAAATGTGTTTGCTGAGGCTTGCCGGCTGCCCGGCAGCAGCCTCTCTGCAGTTGGGGGTGGGGGGCGGGTATGGGCCGCCTGCGGGCAGCTGGGCTCTCGCTGGGCCTGAGGCCCCTGGGGGCACGCAGTGAGAACCCACCCCTCCTTCAGCGCCTACCCTGTGGCACTGACCTCGAGGCATCCTTGAGGCAGGTAGGCTCTCAGTGATCAGACCGGGGCAGGTGACTGCGTCGGGATTTGAACCGGTGTGAGGCCTTTCCTTCATTCGGCGAACCGTGTGACGGGCCTGTTTTGCATCAGGCATCAGGGTAGGCCCTGGGCTACAAAAGACACACTGTGGAATCCCAAATGTGAGGTGAGACCCGTGAATGGAGAAGAACAGCAAAGTACATGAGGGCTGGGAGTCCTGCCTGCAGAGCGGGGGGAGACAGGAAGGCTGCCTGGAGGAGGCAAAATGGAGGCAGTGCTTGTGCTGAGAAGGGAGCGCGGACTCTCTCTCTCTCCCTCTACAATAAATGAATAAATCTTTAAAAAAAAAAAAAGGCGGGGTCGGGGCAGTTGGGTGGCTCAGTCAGTTAGGTGGCCAACTCTTAGTTTTGGCTCAGGCCAAGATCTCGGGGGCCCTGCACCGGTGTCTGCACTCATCGGGGGTGAGCTTGAGATTCTCTCTCTTTCTCTCCCTCTGCCCCTCCCCCTGTTCATGTGCACACATACACTCTCTCTCTCTTTCTCTCTCAAATAAGTAAATAAATCTTCAAAACAACAACAACAAAAGAAGGGGGACGTTGAGTCAGAAGTTGGAAGAAGGTATTCCAGGGGCAGAGTGGGGGGAGCCCTGGCAGGAAGGGATGAGGCAGGGCCGGTGGGAGGATGCTTGGGGAAGCTCCGAGGGGTTTGGAATGAGCCTTGGCCAGTCCTGAGTGAGGGTCTCTTTCCCGGTCTAGGCTGTACGCACTCCCATGCCATCTCTCCTGGCCTTCCGGTATTATTATATTGGCCCACAGTGTCAGTGGGGGATACTGAGGCTCAGAGATGTGAAGTAACTTGCTTAATGCCACACAGCTAACCAGTAGTGGTGCTAGAAGGGGAGATTTGCCAGACCCTAGAGCTTCCAGGAAATCCTCGGGTTTTTTTTGTGGGTGTTTTTTTTTTTTTTTTTTTAAGATTTTATCTGTTTATGGGAGAGAGAGGGAGAGCATGAGCAGGGAGGAGAGGGAGAATCAGGTTCCCTGCTAGCAGGGAGCCCAATGCAAGGCTCGATCCTAGGACCCTGAGATCATGACCTGAGCTGAAGGCAGAGGCTTAACTGACTGAGCCACCCAGGCACCCCGGAAATCCTTGTATTTTTGAGGGTGGGTGGAAATACCTCATCTTTGCTCCCTTTCCGCTTTAGGTCAAAGAGGTGCGTTGTCATCTGTGGGCTGTGGGCTCCTGAGGTCTGCTTGGTGGACCTGTTTCCCAACCCTGCACCCCCCCCCACCAACTTACCCTCTGGAGCCCCTGCTTTGAGGCTGGGGGAGGCTTGTTATTCAATGTCTGAGCCAAGGGCTGCCCCCCACATCGCCTCATTTCTGAGGCAGGAACTAGTATTTGCCCCATTTTACAGACGAGGAAATTGGGGCTCTGAAGGGGCCCTAGTGCTGGTAAAAGACTGAGCCAGGAACCAAACCCTCACCTTTCAGACTTGGGGTTTGAGGGGGATGCTTAGAAGCTCCCTCTTTCTCAGAAGCTCCCTCTGCTTCTAGTCTGGGGTGAGGGGCAGAGCGGATCGGAAGGCCAGCTGGGAGGCCTGAGGTCCAGTTGGCCCCCTCCCCAGAACACACGAGACAGTGCCAAGGCCTAATTTCCACCACTGGAAGAGGAGGGCGGCTTATCTCCACAAGGTCGAGAAGCGGTTACATAAATTCATAAATGATGGATCCCTCCTGAATTATTGAGATTCCCTTGAGGACTCACAGGGCCTGGTCCAGCGAGCTGAGCTTGGCCAGTGGGCAGGACTCGAGGACCCTGGAAATCTCCTTCTACCCCAGGGTCTCCTGCCAAGTCTCCTGTGTATGAGCCAGACCTTTCCTGTCCTTCCACAGGGAGCATGAAGGCAGGCCATGGACCCTGGACCCATTGACCCTTTGTCCTGAGTTCCAATGAAAGAGTATTGAATAAATGACTGTTTGAATGCCTTGGAGAGTGGGTCAGACAGAGGGAGGGACTGGATGTGCCAGGGAACCCCGCTCTGGGCCTCCTCCTCCTGCCCCAGCCCAGACACCACTTGGCTCCTTATGTCTGGTCACAGATGCCAGGGCAGGAAGGGGCGGGTCTATTTTGCATGTGAGTTCACAGTGCGGCGTGCTTGTGAGGTTCCCGGCTCTGTGTGAGACTCGGTATGATCCGGTGCCTGCCCTCAAGGCATTTGTAGGCTTGGACAGGAAAATGGGAGCGTATCTTAAGCCCAGAGGGGGACAGTGACCTGCTCAGCGTCACACAGCAGGAAAGTGGCAAAGCAGCCCTCCCTGACTCCCAGAGCTGGGCCCTTCCTCCCTGTCTTTTTTCTCCCCATCAGGACAGACACAAGGTCAGGAGACACATGTCAGGGCTCCGTGGCCCACCCACCCTCTGCCAAGCGGCTCCTCCTGGTCCTTGAGGCTGGCTAGCCCCAGCGCCTGCACCTGTGTGCCTGCCTGTGTTCCCAGCACGCTCTCGATCCTGAGCACTGAGCTGAGGAGGCCGGAGCTTGTGGGAATGTGTGTGTTTTGAAATTAATGGGGACCATTAAATTGGCCAAGCATGAAAAGGGCTGGATCTGCAGCCCTTGGCTTGCTCTACCAGAATGCTCCGCCAGCGCCTTGGCAAGAGGCTGCCCAGCCGGCTTCAGACCTCTCCAGGAGGCTGTGGCTTGCCTGCCCTTTAGACGGATGGTCCCTGTGTTCCTGAGGTGAAGGGGTCTGGATGCAGCCCGTGGAAACCACGGACCCTCCCCAGGGACTGGGGCCCCTTCCCTTCCTTTCTATACCTAGCTCTGCAGCCCGTGCTGTTTGCAGGGGCGCTGGGTTGAAGCTGTTCTCTCCAGACCCCCCGGGTGGGCTCATACCTATTCCCAGCCCTGACCCTAGGGCCTCCTGGCTGAGGCCTGGCCCAGCCCCGGGTGGAACGGGGAGGGTGGCCTCAGCCTGTCTCCTTGCGCCCCACTTTCCAGACCATCCCCCCGCCCCGGCTCTTGTGGCCATCTCAGAGCCCTGCAGGGGGACTTGCCGGCCTGGGTATGGGTCTCGGCTCCACGGCATGCAAGCTCTGGGACCTTGGGCTTGCCATGTGACCCCCGAGCCTCAGTTTTCTTGTCTGTATCGTGGGAAGAAGAGCACAGTCGGACTTGCCTCCTGGGGTTGTTGGGAGTTGGAAAGTAGACAGTGCAACGTCCAGGGTAAAGTAGAGCCTGGAAATGCCCGCTCCTGCGTCGGCTGCCGTTGCTGGTGGTTTGGGAGGGAGGGCTGCTGTGACCCGCTGGATGGGGCCTGCCAGGCACCTGCTGCTCACCAGGGCTGGGGGCAGGGCACCTCCTTCTCTTTCCTGTGGAAACTGAGCTCCTCCAGGGCCCGGGGTGGCTGAGGCAGGGGTCCTTCCTGATTTGGGGTTTCCTGACTGTGGGGTACAGGGCAGAGGGGCCAGGCTCCCCCCGTCTTGTGGCAGGGCCATCAGCGGGGAAGGGTGTGTGTTCCATGGGAACCGCCGGTGCAGGACCGGGCCTGGGGATGTTTCTCCTGGAGCAGGCTGGTACCCGAAGTGCTCTCCCAGTTGGAGCTAAGTGGCCATGGTGGGCCCATGCTGGCAGGGCCGGAGCCTCCCCCAGGACCCCCACAGCCTCCAGCCTTCCGTTCCTCTCCCTCCTCCGTCCAAGCTCACCCTTGGGGCTCATTTCTTCATTTTGCAAGTTGCTTATCCTGATGCTTCCTGAGGCCTTGCCGGTGGGCGCGGACGTACGTGGGGCCCTGTCCTGGGCTCCCGTTCCCTGCTGTCTGGATGGATCGCCCATTGGGAGGGTACAGCTGCCGCTTGGGAGGGCAGCCAGGCTGGGGCCGGAGGCCACTCACGAAAGAGACTGGGGTAAAATCCAGTTCCACAGACCACTTCTCCCAGCTTCCGTGCCCACAGGTGCGCCCTGCCGGAGGAGAGGGAAGGGGATGAGCAGCTGGCCGGCCCTAGGGGCTTGGGGAAGGGTAGCAGTTGTTCCTAGCTACACCACTAGATGGGGGGCCTTCGGGAGCCCTTGGGGGGCAGGCACCTGCTGACCCCACATCTCCATCCCTGGACAGGGCTCTGCACACGGCGGTGCCCACCCGTGGCAGTGGCGGCTGAGGTCCCCTAGGTGCAGGCAGGCTGCCTTGCGGGGGACCCCTGCTCCCCGCATGCCCCCCAGGCCAGGGAGGCAACACAGCTCTTTCTGTCCTCATGGGGTGTTAGAAGATGGAAGCCAGTGAGGACTCGGGTCCAGGGGTGTGGAGCGGGGTCCTGCAGGGGTCTGGGGTGGCGGCCGGGGCACTCGCTGGGCATTGCCTGCTCCTCCTCATTAAGACCCCATGTGCTGTACCCCACTCCCAGCAGCAACAAGTGGTCCTTGTACGCAGTCCCCACCCTCCTCCTCTCCATCGCTGCTTCCTCTCCCTCATCGGACATTGTAATTGCCATAAAAATAGGAGCTTAGCTGTAGAGTAGCATGTGGGGAGAGAGAGGCCCGGCTGTCAGCCATTCCCCTGCCAGCAGGGCTCGCGTCTGTTTTATTATTGCCGCCTGGCTGTATTTCACGTTCGGTTTAAACATCATCAAACACCACGTCCCTTTTGAAAAGCAAGAGCTACCTTGCTGAGGATGTTGAGGAGAAACAGGAACATTAAAATCTACGAAGCAAATGGCCCAGAATTGACATTTGCGACGGGAGCTTTGCAGCTTTGACTGTCAAAGGAGCTAAATCCCGTCTGGCAGCCGGCTGGGAACTTTCCCGGTGAGGGTCATGGGAAGGTGGGCCGGGCTGTGGCTGAAGCCTCGGGGCTTGGCAGAGAGGGGACCCGGGCGCCGTAGGTGGGGTCAGAAGGTGATGGAATTCTGTGGGTCCCCCGACTGTCTTTCCCGCCTTCCGGGCCTTGACCTTGACTCAGCCTAGTCTCTCTGCTAACAGGGCAGGCAGGCAGGAACCCACCACCCCCATCCCCACCTGCCCCATCCCCCTCCAGTTGCACAGAGCCAAGTGCTGGACTCTGGGGCTCAGGGGTGGGAATCGGGACATGCCAGGGGACAGACTGGATGGGGCTGCCGTGGCCACTTGTGAGCTCTTGTGACCTTGACCAGGATACACCTCCCCTCTGAGCCTCAGTTTCCTCATCTATAAACCCAGGAGAGTCCCATCCCCCCCGAAAGTGATGGAGAGGATGGAGTGGGATGTATGCAAATGTGACAAGTCTTTGGAACTCAATAAATGGTGGCTGTTATCACTGAGGAAGTGGGCGTTTGAGCTGCAATTGATTTTTAAAAAATGTTTAACCCACCTATTTCCACTGAACAATAGGTACAATAAAACTAGGGAACCATTAAAATAGGGATAAACAGAAACAAGGGACACGGGGGACACTGACCCTGGGGCTCTTGGCCACACCTGAAAGCCTTAGGCCTGGCTGACCTTGGTGTGTGCTTTCTACCCTGTCAGCCTCTGGCCCCGTGCCTGGTTGTGGGCCCCTGCTCAGCCCTACCACCTGCCACTCGATGCCGGTGTCTGGTCTACCGAGAGACCCCGATTCGTGCCCACTGTTCTATCTGATGCTCTTACGGGGTGCTTGGGGCAGCCTGGCTCCTGACATCTACCCTGGCCCTGCCTGGATGACACCTCAGAACTAGGCTGAACAAGTGCGTTGCTGCTGAATGTGAAAAGTAGCTTTGAGCTTCCTGGCAGCCAGGGCAAGATGGGGAACAAGGTTTTAGATTCTATAACTTCGCACTTGGAATCAGTTTATACTTCAGCATAATGCCCCTTTCTACTCTCCCTTTTTCTCCATTCTCCCCTCTGTCACCTATACCAGTGGTTCTTTATTTCCCCCATGGACACTGGGTACTTCGCTCCAGAGCCCAAACCCAGCCTTGCTCTCCAGGTCTTTCTGGTACAGCTTTGCTTCAGACTCACGAGGCCCGCCCCCCTGCCCTCTTGTTTGTCACTGTCCATTCCCATGTTAGCCAGCCTGGCCTCTGGGCCTTTCGCCTTGCCAGGGCCCACTGGGTCTGCCTCTGCGATTTCTCTCGGATGAGCCAGTGACTAATAAGGGTTGCCCCCAGGGGGCCAGAAAAATCTTTCCCTCCTTAATATCAGAGTTTAAAAATGTGTCACCATCGATTTGAGGAAAGACTTGTTCCCGCTGAGAAAAGCGGCCAGAGATTTGTCTCGCCTCCGGAATCACACGGGCAGCTGCATACATTCCAAAGCCTCCGAAACGCTCTCCATGCAAATGCCGCCTCTCAGCCCCACAGCCAGTCCCAGAGCCTCTTGGAGGCCGCCGCCACGCTCCTGTGGGCCGGCATCCCAGTTCCCCCCTGCTCCGGTGCCCCGCAGAAACTCCAGGGCCCCTTTGCAGGGGGGCGTCCCTGGTTAGAAGATCCTCGCTTCTCTCCACATCCTGTGGTTAAGCTGGAGGCTGAGCTAATTCCATGTCAGGATGTGTTTTTGATCCTGGAGGAGAAAGAGGATGAGGGACTTCTTGGGGGGGGGGGTCCCTCGCTTCCCCCCGTCTGTGGATCTGTGGGTCGTACAATGGATCTTCTCTGAAGGTGGCCCTTTAATGCCTGAATGCCGTGTCTCCCGAACTTGCTTCATCCTTGCCTGGAAAGACCGCTGGGGTCATCTGGTCCTTCCTGCTGCCTGCGGTGGGCCCTGTCCTCCGCGTCTGCCCTTCTGTGCTTTGCCCTCATCCCTGACCTAGCCTCCTGTCGCCCCCAGCATCAAACAGTGGTCCCACCCTCATCCGGCAACTCTCTGAGCTGGGGGTGATCGTCATAACGATGGGCTGGCGGAGGTGACTTTGGTGTCCCCCCCCCTTTCCAGGCTGAGCAGCTGCAGTGCAGGACTGTAGAGTGACTTGTCCCCAGGCTAGTCGGGAAGCTCGAACCAGAGCTCACTCTGCGTCCTAGTACTTTCCACTCTGTCACGTCGCCCTTGAATTAGTGAGTGAGTGAATGAATGAAAGGGAGTGGGCACGTGGTAGCCACTTAGAGTTCTAGGTGTCTCTCTGGTTGGTTGGCCCAGGGTGGAGGGTGTTTGGAGGGCGTGGGGCGGGGAGCTGAGCCAGGCCCCCGGAGGGACTCCAACCCCCTTATTATCCAGGGGTCACGGTGGCTGCCGTTAAGGTGGTATCATGTGCGCTCTGGAAGGCCTCAGCCAAGGACAGGGCAGAGCCGGATGCTGGGCTTGACTGCTCAGGCCTTGCACCAGGCCACCCTCGGCCGGGGGTTCTCGCCCATTCTGACCACCGTGCGGTGACCTTAACCGGCTCCAGACGGTGGCCCACGGTCTGCAGTCTGGCCTTTCTGCCAGGTGCTTTGTGGGGGATGAGCGAGCAGGTGGCACGGGGTGCTGCTGAGTCCTTCCTTCCAGGCTCTTGGGGAGCCGGTGCAGCCCCGGGCAGGGGCGTCAGAGAAGGGGTGAGCTGGCAGTTTGCAGCTTTCCCCCCACCAGCTGCTGTGGGCCCCTCGGAACATGTGGCCAGTGGCCATTTACCACCTGGCTGGAGGAGGTGTGTGGGCTGGCCCCGAGCTGCGCCGGCCCCAGCTGCGGAAGGGCCCGCGGGGGTTTCTGGCAGCCATCACTCCAGGAGAGGAAGGGCCGGATTCTTCCTGGCTCCCCAAATGTTTTTGCCTTTATAGGCTTTGGAAATCAGTTTTATGGGCTGTGCTGTTCGTCCGCTGAGACACGGAAGGCACTGGGGACAAAAGAAACCGTGGGGTTGCTGGTCAGGTGACCGAGGGCGAGGGGGTAGGGCTCAGAGGTGTCTTCTCGGTCCTGGGTCACTCTTTAGGAACCGTCAGAGCTGGGAGGGGTGCAGGGATGGTGTGAGCCAGAGGGAGCCCTGGAATCCTGGTGGGAGGGCCGGCCCGCAGCTTCGGGACCTGCCCCTTTGGTGGGATGGCCCCCGCGGAACTGGCCTGGAGTGGCGGCAGTCATCCCTCCCTCCTCCATGCCTGGCAACACCTGCTGGCTCCCCTCGGTGCCATTAGGAGCACCCTGCCAGCCGCTGGCAGTGTAGGCTTCTCAGTGTAAGTAAAAAATAAGCCCTTTGGGTTTTGCCAGCTGAGACGCGGGCCTGGCAGGGACTCCCACCTGCAGAAGGCGTTTCATCTTCTGACAAAGTTGGCCATTGGGAGCTGGATGAGTGCACAGATTCAGCGGGAGCAGCCAGGAACCCAGGCAAATCTCTCTCCCTTTCCTGGGCCTGAGGACCCTGGAGGGAGGCCCTGAGGGTCTGCCCCAGGAGAAGGCTGCTTTTCTGCTTCTCTCTTAATATGTGAAGAGCTCCTACAAATCAATAAGAAAAATGGGCAAAAGATGGAGACCGGTGATTCCTGGTAGGAGAGAAACAAATGGCCAGTAAACAAGCAAAAAGATGCAGAACTTCGCTAGTAATCAGGAAAAAGGCTAATTGAAATGAGAGACATCATTCTTCAGCGCCGGAGAGGCGGGGGCTGGGAGTCCTGAATCTCGCAGGTGCGGCGCTGTGTTGGCAGGAGCCGGGGCCCCCTCTGAGGCTCACCCCAGCGGCTTGCACCAAACCAGCGCAAGCTAGGAGTGTGGGAATACCTGCTTTAAGCCAGAAAACATGTATGACTCTCCGCTCCAGTCTCAGCGGGGTCCCCACCACTGCCTGAAATCCCTGGCTCACCCTGTTCACCACTGGAGATGCTTCTGGAGGGTGGGGGGGAGGGGGAGCTGCCCCCCTCACCACCCCCTCCAGCCCCCTTATCCCGGGTCTTTCTGGCCCCGCCCCTCACAGGGCGTTGCTCCTTCCTGCTGCAATCTGCTGGACCTGGGTTACACCTCCCGCCTCTGTGCCCTCTGTAGACAGTGGTTCCTTCAGTTCTGTGCTCGTTCCTTCATTCGCTCAGGGGGCCCTCGGTGCTGGGGCTGCAAGGGAGATGTGGCTTAGGCGTCTAGGATCCCCCAGGGAGCTGGAACAGCTTTGGGGACCGGACCCTGGTGCCAACCTGTCCAGAGCGTCAGGACGGGGGAGCCAGCCGGAGCGCCCAGACTGGGGCCTAGGGGTGGCTCAGCTTGCTGCACTGGGAGCAGGGGGTGGCCCAGACGCCCTTTCGCAGCCTGCCCTGTGAGGGCGGCTCTTATCTGTAAAGTGCAGCGGGGCCGGACCACAGCAGAGCTGCCTTTGATGCAGAGCTCCAGGGGGAGAGCACGAGTCGAGTGTACTTCAAACGGCTTTGGTCCCGGGAATCTGGGTCTCCGAGTCCTTGAAGCATCCTCCCACCCACCCACCCCTTGTGCACCTCCCTAAGCAAAGCTGGCCAGCAAGAGAACCCTGGGCTCCAGAGAGACACTAGCCCGGACCTTGTCTCCTGGGATCCTTCCCTTCCTCTGCTCTTGAGGCCCAGCCTCCTACTGGGCTTCTCTTTCTCATCCCCAAACTGAGGTGGGCACAGCCCTTCTGCCTTCATTCAGAGAGTATGAGTGATGAAGACCCAGTCCCTGCCTCTATAAGGTGCTAAGTGTATAATGAGGGCAACAGAGTTACAGCACAGGCTGTCAGTGCCTTGATGGGGAATCCAGAGCGCTGTGGGCTGGTCAGGGGAAGGGAAGGCTTCCTGGAAGAGGCCTACATGGCGAGGCCTACTTCCCTGCCTCAGTTTTCGGTGGCGGCTCACTTGTGCCTTTTCCTCCGGGCTCACAGACCCTCCCTGCTGCCACTCAGGCCTCCTCAGGGAGCCCTGGGGGCCAGGATTTGAGGCAGTGGGAGGAGCCTGGACGGACCTGGTTCCAATTATAACCTGTGCCACTGTGGCCTTGGGCCAACTCCTTTTATGTGGACCTTAGTTTGCTCACTTGAAAATGTGGATAAGTGAGGATGGGACACAGTGACAGATGTCTGGTCCCTGGCACCATTGGGCCGTGCTGCCTTACCTCTCACAGATGGGCACCCCTTTAGGGAATCCCCCCTAATTATGAAGTTCCAGATCTGGGCGGCCACCCGAGAAGGAAGCACATTCATTAGGAGACCCAGGCACACAGCCCGGCCGCTCCAAGCATCTTTCCGCGCCAGCTCCCGAGGACCACGGCCTCGCCGTGAGCGCACACCCTGCATCTTCCTGGTGACAGCTTTCATCTGCGGGCCCCCAGGGAATCACCGACTGGGGAGGGCCTGCTCAGGGACCCGCCATCCCTGGTGACGGCCCCCCCCCCAGCCCTTCACCCCAGGCTTGTAATCTCAGCTTGAAGGAGGACTCCAGTCCCTTTCTCCCGCCCCGCCACAGCTAATCCATTTGCCAGGGCCCCGATCCAAGAGAAAGCTAATTAAAGAATTTCTGCTCTTGGCTCAGCCTGGACTTTGAAGATTCCCCTTGGTCTTCCTGGAGTATCTGAAAACAGGTGGAGAAGCGGGGTGGGGGGGTCAGAAAGGGCTTCGGATAAGCCCCCAGTAGCCTCCTTAATAGGCTTAATCCCCCTAAAGCCAGCAGGCATCAAACAGCCCTCCACCCAGCACTGCAGAGAAGGGGCTCAGAGGACGACTCCGACTCCGGGGTCCTTCCTGACCCTGTGAGCCCCAGACCACAGAGGGCTCCCCATCCTGGCTTCCTGGGAACCTGAGGCCATGCATTCCCCAGGGTTTCGGGAGGCCCGGGGTGGGGCAAGGCAGGGCATGAAGCCCTCACTGCTGTGCTCCGGGAGCCGCCCTGCCTGCAGGCTGCTGCTGCCACTGGCCCGAAGCTCAGAACACTCAGGAACACTCAGGAACGCGGGCTCCCTCCTTCTGTGCCCCTTCCCTCTGCTGCCCAGTGTGCCCCCGTCTTTCCTTTCAAGACTTTGTTTCCCTCTCAGAGATTTTGATCAACCAACCACAAATATTTATTCAATACTTACCAGTAGAACGAGAGCTCCCTTGGGCCGGGATTTTTGGGGTCCCCCTGCAGTGCCCTAATTTGGGCAGGGCCTGGCCCACTGTAGGTGCTCAGTAAAGGCTCAGTCATGGGGTGGGCTGTTAGGTCCTGAGACAGAGGTGGTCTATACTGTCACAGAGCTTACACTATTGCTGCTGACAGGGACTTTGGGGGACCCCTGGGCTCCTGGATCATAGAACCTGTCTCCCTGTCACTCTGAGCTTTGGCCAATCCTGATGTGACCCTGGGGAGAGTCAGGGCTGTCAGCTGGCCCTCCGGCCCCACACCCTCACCCCCTCCCCAGCTCCTGCTCCCCCAGTTCCCTCCACAGCGGAGGGGGGGGGGGGGGGGGGGGGGGGGGGGGCGGCGACAGGGAGCGTTCAGACCCGCAACTCCTTATAATAGGGACTTTGCGGAGCCCTCGCCCACGTCACGGAAGTAAAAATGATAAAAACCTGCCACTGAATTCTGGGTGGCAGTAAATTACTTAACACCTGAAACAGGTTGAAATGTGGCCACTGTGGCTTTCAATAAGCCCGTCTCTGACGCAGCTGCTTCCGCGAGGAGCCGGCCGGGTCTCTTCGCGAGGCGTAATTTCATCGCGGCCGGCCTGGCAGCGGTGCAAATAAGATTTCACTTCCCTGTAAATCTCGGAGCCGGGATTTCATTGGTGCTGTCAGTTAGTAGCTCCAGAGAACCTATTTACTTTGCCGCGGGAGGAGAGGGTCCTTTAGAGGCGCCGGCTGGGGCGGTGGGCCGGCGGGGAGGCGGGTGCTGACAAGTGGGCCTGGGGCAAGGCGGAGGGCGGGCGAGCCGGCCAGCGTCGGGGCCAGGCGGGGAGCTTGCCTGGTTTCGGGCGCCCAAGGGTCGATGAGCACGTACCGCCCAGACCTACTGTGGGGGTATTTTGCGGTTGGCTGGGTGTCCCCTGCTCCGACTGGGACCTCCTAAGCGGGGTGCTGAGGACTGGCCACAGAACTTGGGCGTGGGGGTGTGGTTTGGGCTTTGATTGCTTTTTTTCCAGGATGCTTGGTAAGGCCCCAGGTACAGGGTGGGATCCAGGTACGGGAGTACTGGCCACCGTTTTCCTGTCCCATTTGAACTGGAACTTTTAGTCCTGCGTCTGACCAATCAGGTGGAATTCGATGTAAGAAGCCCCTTGGCCACAGGGCAGCCATCTGGGGTCTTTCCCCGTACTTGCCGGTAAGCTCCGTGTATGTGAGTCCTGAGAGGTCTTCGGGGAGGAAAGGTCCAGAAGCTGCTTGGTTGGAGCAGAGCAAGGCAGGTGCTGAAGAGGGGGTGGTGGGGGTCCCGTCTCCCAGGGTCCATCTAGAGAGCTGACAGGGAGACAGGTGGGTCCCCTCCAGCACCCAGAGCGCATAGCCCCTCGAGGGACTGGCAGCCAGCTCTGCCTGCTCTCCCGTGAGGCTCATGGCCTCTCACCTACTCCTCGTCAGAAAGGGTTAGTTATGATTGGAAGGTCTTTCCATTGGCCTGAAATACAGATCCTAGAGCCTCCGCAATGGGTCCTGGTGAGTCCCTCCCGTGACCCAGTCCTGTCTGGATTTCCTACCCTGGAGGGCACTCACTAGAGCCTGAGGTGTCCTCCTCCCCTCGCCCTGTCCCTCCTGAAACTGAACACTTGGGTCAGTCTGACATTGCCTCTAGTGGGTTTCCAAGAACATCCGTAGACTGTGGCTGTCTGTGGAACCCAGTTTGGGAATCCTAACCTCCTACCCCCCGCTTGGAAAGAGCCCTGTGGCTCTGCTGGGTTTTGGCACTGCCACTGCGTATACAGAGTGAGACGAGCTGGGGGCACTCCCCACTCCCCTTGCCCTCCTGGGGCGGTGGGAGGGGCGGGGGGAGAGGGAAAAAGTAACACCGTCCGATTACTGGGACACTGGGGCTGTGGAGAGCTGCCCCTCCTGGGACTCCACATTGATCAATAGATCCGCCGGTTGATTGATTTACTGGTGTTTATTGACTCATTCCTTCACTTCACGTTTATGGATGCCTCCTGCGTACCTAGCAAGTGTGCTCTGGGGACCTGAAGGGGTGGCTGGCGAGACCAGCCAGCGAGGGAGGTGCTGGAACCAGTCACCCAAGTAGTGTGGGCCCGGCGTGGGGCTGGAGGGTACAGCTTTTCCAGACAGTGCCCGAGTAGAACTTTCCAGGGCCTTCAGGAGCACCTGAGCCCAGAAATCGGCCAAGGCACAGACCAGGAGCCCGAGTCAGGGCAGGCCTACCTGGGAGATTATCAGGACATGGCGTGGCTGGAGGCTGGGCCTTCCTAAGCTTACGGAGGAGCCACACGGAGCGTTCAAAGCGGGAGCTCTGGAATTGGACCTGTCTTCCTGCCCCCCTGCCCCAGGCCTTCTCTCTTGCTCTCTCTCCTGGTCCAGGGAAACACCCCCAGGGGAAACATGGCTCCCCAGAGAACGGGTCTCATGTTGGGAAGGGCTGGGTGGCTCTCCTGCGCCCCCACTGTGTACTGGGGCCTAGGCAGGGTCAGAAACACACTTGGCCCTTGCCCAAAGGCCACATCATGGGCTGCTCTTTGGAGCGGTCCCTCTTGGCTGGTTCCTACCACAGTGGGAGGTGAGGACTAAATGACTACGAGGAGAGACAGGGATGCCTGTGTCGCCCCGGCCCAGCCACCCGCCATCCAGGCATGTGGAGAAATAACTTTGCTTCCTTGGAATATGAGGAAAAAACTCTTTAACCCATATCCAGACACACAATCAGATCTAAGCCAGAAGTAATGAGTTCTTATTTTATGTTAAATTTAGCAGAAACTGCTATTGTTCTCATGGAAAATAACTTTTTTCCTTTCTCCCCCATTGGGGTATGAGTTATCATAGAAGGCTTAGAGAGTTGTGAATGTGGGGGCGCATCTAGGCAGGGGTGACCCCCACCTAGGCCCCAGCATATAGTGGGGGCGTCTGGGTGTCTGGGCAGGTGGGGACAAACCCAGGCTGGTGTTTGCCCAGTGGAGGAACAGCAACGTGTCCCCAGTGCCCATCTGGTTCCAGCCTTAACCTAGCTGCCCACGTGGAGGCCAGAGCTCTCATGGGATAACCCACAGCTCCCATTAACAGCCGGCTACTCTTGGAGTCGGCCTTCAGCTGGTAGTCTACCCTCCCAGGGCCTATGGGATGGGGTCTGAGGTCCCTTTGCCCTGCTACAGATTCATGATTCTGATCCTGATCGTGCCCCGGGGAACTTACCCCAGGTTCTCTGTGCCGCCTGGCCACTGCTCTGTGCCGGGGCGGGGTGGGGGGTAGGGGCTCCACAAGGCAGAGCTGAACCTGGGGGTGGGGGGCCTGGGGAGGGGCTGCAGACACCTGGCCCCTGGGACGCCGGACCCCAAGCCGAGTCAGCAGCCGAGATGACTGTAAAAGTTAAATCTTTCTATTTATTTCAAGAAAGGACAAGGAAAGTGGACTTGGACATTTTATATGAAAACAGACAAACAGAAAAAAGGACCAAATAGTTAATCACATTCATCTCAACATTGAAGTTTCAAGGCACCTACAGGAAGGAGGCCAAAGGGCGGTTCGCAGTGCACTTTGGTTTGTGTTGTGGTCATGGTGGGTGTTTGTGTGTCTCGGTTTCCCGAAAACCCCCGTCTGGGGGAGAGGTTGGGACTGAGGCAGGCGGGACCCAGGTCTCGGACGGCCGCAGGCCGCAGTGCGGGGAGTCCCATCACTCAGACCCGGAGATTGCTTTACCCTTCTGAGGAAGAGGAGGAGAGGCCAGGAGCGGTGTTCGCCTGGCCTCCCGGGGCTGGCTCTGCAGGTGGGGAAGGTGGCGGCCCAGCAGCAGAAGCTCAGGGTGGTGGCAGGAAAGCGGAAGGGGCCTTGGTCATGGGCCCGCCCTCCCTGTGCCCTCAAGTGGCCGCGAACCCCGCCTTGTGTCCCATCCTCCAGGGTTGGCCAAGGATCCCTCCCTGGCCTCCTCCTCCTCCTCCTCCTCCTCCTGGACGGCTGGGAATGGATCCCATGGAGCGAAGGCCGAGTGGCTCCAGAAATCTTTACAATACCAAATGAGATACAACCTTTTAACGTCAGGAGAGGGAATTGTCGTCGGTGGCTCTTAGCAAACATTCACTCTGCGGTGCTGAGGCATGGGGTTTCTCTTAGTTTCCTTTCTGCCTTTACCTCCCTGTCCACACCTGCCTGGTGACATTCATAATTAGCGGGTGTCTGCTCCCGCCAGCCGCACTGCACAAGGGCGCCAGAGCCCAGGCTCGCCTGTGTTCACAGCCCCGCGGCCTCCCCCAGCCTCCAACGCCCTCTCTCTCCCTCGCAGATGACAAACCTCCAAGGCTGGGCTATTTGGCTTCCTCCCCATGGCTCTCAGCATCTCTTTATGAGCTGGAAGGCTCCAGGGTCCTCCAGCCAAAGAATCCCCCCCACCCCAGCCCCGTGCTGCAGCCTGGCACTCGGCTCTGGACGCCAGAGTGGGTGTCTCAGCTGGGTTGGGTTAAAAAAAAAACAATAACAACAAAAAACAAAAACCTAAGGCCAGTTTCAGGGTGGTGTGTCTTCTTTGTGGGTATCCAGAACCTTCCAAAAACTAGACCAGCCAGGGTTGGGTAGGACGTTCTGCAAACACGCACCTTGCAAGGGGCAGAGGAGAGGAGCCCGGGTGGCCCGGCTCCGGGGAGGTGAGCACGGCCGCCCCGTGTCTGCTTTAGCTGATTGTCGGGCCCAGTCGCGTTGGTTTTTCTGTCTTGAGGAGAAAGCCTGGTTAGTTCCTCCAGGTCGGTGGCTGGCGGCGGGGGGGGGGGGGGGGTTGCGGCAGGGAGTCCGGACGGGAGCGTCAGACAAGGGGAGACACCCAGGTGTCCGCCCTCCTTGTCACCTGTGTGAGGCTCTGCTCAGCGAGAGGAAACCGAGTCACCGAGTCAAGCTGGCTGTGAGAGCTGGCCCAGTGGCCGGATGCCCCCCCTAGGCTCACAGCTGGTGATCGGCGGGTCCAGGGGACGGCAGAGTGAGATGCTTCTGGGAGGAAAAGCCGCTGAGAGGGGCCCCTCCCCGTGCTGGCTGCCGGTGAGGCAGGTGTGGGATGGGAGGGAGGCCATTGCCAGCACATCCGCCTGGGACCTTTGCGCTGAGCCCCTGCTGGGGGGGGGCAGACAGCAAACGGGGAGGACAAGATGCGAAGGGAGGCTCTGAGAAGAGAGAATGGAGCGCCCCTGTGTTCCAGGTGCTGTGCTGGGCCTCGGTGACCGGGTACAGAGGAACATGGGGACCTGGCATCTCGCCAGCGTGGCCACTCACCCTGATGGCCCTATAAGTGATTTTGGGGTGATGACAGCCAACCCTCCTGCAAGGACTCTCCACAGACTCCGGCTTTGGGGTTTTCAGGTGGGGGCGGGAGTGGGGGGTGGTGTGGGTAGGTGTGGGAAAGAGGGCCCAGGGCACCGTGGTGGCCGCAGGTGTCTGAGGGGTTCACTTTGCTAGGAAGTGGGGGCCTGGTCAGACCTCCGCAGGGCGTGGCATCTCAGTAATGGAGCGGGAGGGGCCATTCGGTGACAGTGGTCCCAAAAAGCCCAGGGCCTGCCAGGCTCTGTCTGGGGAGTAGGGTAGCTCACCGGCTCGGCCCCCTGCACAGTGTCTTTCAGGGGTGACATGGAGAAAGGGCTGGTTTGGCCCCCGCAGCACCGGGGCTTTGAGGCACACCTGCACCCCCACTTATGGTAAGAAGCGGCTGACCCCAGTGACGGGAGAATTTCCGAAACCAGAGAGAAACAATACATTAAAAATGCAGAGGTGGTGGGGAAAGAAGGGAGGCAGGGGCGAGGGGTGTTTGGAGGGGGATTCAGGAGCCAAGGGGATCCTTTTGTGAGTGTTTTTAAAGAAGCAGATGTGGATATTTCAGGCAACTACTTGGACCATTTCAAAAGAAATGGTAAATGCCTAAAAACACAGAGTGAAAAATGCCCCAGGCAGCCGTCAACCTGGCTGGGAAGGATGGAAGAAGCCCGCAGCGCTGTGTGTCGGGAGGGGAAGGGAGCCAGGGGTGGGACATCAGAGGGTGCGCTGTGGGGTGGGGGTCCTGACTTGGAGAACAGGGACCAGCTGCAGGGGTGGGTCACCCTCCCGCCTCTAGCTCCAGACTCCAAGATGGAGCGAGCGTGTCTGTGCTTCCTCTCCCGGTGCCCCTTGGACCCTGAGGATGGGGATTTTGAAGCATTTCTGTTGGCACAAGCAGCTCTTTGACAGGCCTGGGTGGCCCGGCTGCGGGCTTTTCAGGGGATGCTGGTCATTTTGAACAGCACAGTAAACATCTCTGGATAGGTTCCATATAGGGTCTTGGGGAAATGATAAAGTGAGGGTAGAAACCAGGGTCTTACAGTCAAAGGCCTTGGCTTAGGGAGGAAAATATCTGCCATATCCCCATCAAGTACTTGAATGCTCCCAGTGACGGAGAGCTCACTATCTTATTCCTGTGCTAGCGGGGTTTCTCTTCCCTGACTTTGAGTTTTTCCTTTCTGGTTGCCACCACACCCTTTCCTGGAGGAACAAATCACAGACCCACCCTGGGACAGAAAGGAAGCAGAAAAGTGCATGAGTCTTACTCTCTAAGTAACTAGACCAGCTCCTTCATCCCTGAAGGCAGACAGAATCTGGAGGACAGGGGTGGAGTCTCTGCTGGGGGCTGGGACAGCTTCTGAATGACCTTTGTGGGCCGTGTAGCCCACCCTGTCCCAGAGGCCCAAGCACAAGGCAGGCGACTGGGGCAGAAGTACCTTCCCTGGGCAGTGCTGGAGCTCAGGTTCTGCCCAACACAGCCTGTTACTGCGCGCTCCGGCCTGTGTGCTATCAGCCCTCACAGACCCCCCAGCTCCTCCTGGGGCTGTTGGGGGGCAGCCCGGGAGCCAGCCTGGAAAAGCCCTGCTTTGCACATTGCCACTGGGGGCAGGTTCGTAACATGCGAAAAATCCCCCTTTCCCTTCACCTCCAAGGAGTTTAATCTCTTCTAATCAATTTAGCAGACTCGCTTGGTTGTAAACGGTAATGATTTGCATTTTTGAGCCTTTTTATCCCTCCTTAAGAAAAAAGATGCCTCCTCTGTCTGCCTTCTGGAAGGCCTGTGCAGGGCTGTGAATTGCTCGTTAGCACTCACCCTGGCACCTAGCCAGCTCGAGGCCTCCGCCCGTCACCTGCACTGATCCGAGCACAGGGAAGGGACAGGGCACACAGCGTGCCCACAGCTGCCCCTGGCTGTGTTCCTGGCCCTGAGAGCAGGTCCAGTTCTTGGGGACACGGGCCACTGTGCACCCCAGAGCCCTTCCTTCCAGCACACGCCCTAGCTCTCTCCTGGTTGCCTCCCCAGCTCCGTTGCTCCCTGTCTGCCGCATGCAATTTTCCTTGTTGTATTTTTCATAAGCATGAGGCTCAGAAGCCCCATCCTCCTCCCTGGTGTGTTCGGCAAGAAGCAGATTTCCGGAGTGGAGTGGGTTTGCTTTGGGACTTGGGCTGCCATTGGTGGGGTAGGGAAAGGGCCTGTCCTTTCCTTCTGCCTCTGCTCCAAGCAGGTGAAGGAGGGAGGCTCAGGGGCGTCCTGGGCACGCTGCCCATCACTTCTCCAGGCCTATCAGCCACCCCAGGCCCTGCAAGGAGCCTCACCTGACCTGTCCGTCTCATTCTGGGCCTCTGTCACCTGCCATGGATCAACTAGAAACTTCCAGAATCGGTGCAAGGGAGGAGTCCTTACTTGGCTTTTAGAGCCCCCAGCTTTTTGGGGTGAAGCCCGACTCCTGCTTCAGCCCACCCTCCACTTTGCAGAAGGGGAAACTGAGGCTGTGGATTTACAAAACATGCTTTCCCTCTACCTCTCTGGAGACCCTTCCTGGCCCCTCCTCACTTTCTGCTCCAGGTGGGCCTCCCTGGACCCCTAGAGGAAGGAGGAAGAGGGTGGGAAAAGAGGCACAAGGCAGGCAGAGGCCTTGGGCTCTGGGTGGGGAAGCCCAGCGCCCCCTGCCACCACCCAGCCACTGCCGTCTTCCTAGCTGCTGTCCCCTCTCCTGCCAGAGTCACTCAGAGCTGGAAGGGACCATTGCCCCACCTCCTGCCCCCAAACCTGGCCTTCCGGCCCTGGGTGGAGAGGCCCTCTAGTCAGCTACGCGGCCGCCATGTTCCTGTGGAGGCGGCCCAGGAAGCCAGAGCCAATTTAGAGAAGATGGAGGCTTCCTCGGGGAGGCCGCAGGAAAGGGAAGGAGAAAAGGGAAGAAAAGCTTTTGATGCACATCATGTCTGCGGAATTGAGTATGACTAATTAATAGATTTTATTCTTAGTAATCTCTTAAGCATTCCATACGTTGGGCCCCACGCCTGAGCTGAGCTTACAAGAGGCCTCATTCGCAAAATGCAAATGACTCGCCTGGCCTGGCATCCTCCTCTCCTGCCTCCCCTTTTCTCCCCGCACAACCCCCCACTTTTTTTTTTTTTTTAGGGGAAATTTAAAGGAAAATTGCCATGTAATAGAAAAGAGATTCTAATCACTACATCTAATTACCACGAAGGGTAAACCACTTAACCAAAGAAGTGTCATGGGCTCTTTTTTTTTTTTTTTTTTAAGTTAAAATCTGCTATAAATGCCATAGAAAACACTCATCGACACTGAGGCCAACGAGGTTGTTCTGGCTAGTTAGAGGCTGCAAGGGTCAGGTCGGGCGCCCGCGGAAGGGGCATTCTAGACAGCAGCAGTAGGTAGCCTGGGCCCTGGGCTTGTCTCCATGAGCCCTGTGTCCTCACATGCTGCCCGGGGCTGGGGAGGCTGGGCAGCCCTGTGGCATCTCTCTCCTTATGAGGACACTCAGCACGTGGACCAGAGGGGACAGGGGTTTAGTGTGGACCTGACTTCAGGCCCGCTCCTTGGCTTGGGGGGCTGTGAGGCAGCAGACATTTGGGCGCTCGCTCTCAGAAAGGACTGCGCGAGGATGTCTGATGCTGAGCGGAGGAAAATTGAGAGCAGGCCCCAGGGTCTGGATGGGGAGTCTCCGTCATCCTCAGCACCTACAGGGCAGGAGGACGCCTGCAGCGAGCCCTCGGTGAGCCCCTGTCTGAGCCCCCGGGGAGCGGGGGACCCCAGTGACCTCACCACAGGTGGGCCTGGCCTGCTCTGTATTGTAGGGAAGGAAGCTGACCACCCAGGCCTGCAGGCCTTTCTGACCTCACTGGCTGACTCCAGGCTCACCTACTGTCCCCCAAATGCCTTCCTAACCTCTAAGGGGATAATTTGACCTCCTCCTGGTGTGTTCAAGGGGAAAGGGGAGTAAGATGGGGGACCCAAGCATGTTGGCAGCAGGGACTCGGCCGTGAGGAGGCCAGGGCCTGGGACATCAGTAGAAGGCATGGGTGGTGCCGTGAGGGAGGGGACCTCACTTCCGAAACAGCAGGGACCTCGGGCTTCTGTCCCTTTCCCCTCTTCCTGAGCCAATGCCCCACGTCCTCGAATACCCTCTCTACTCCTCCCGGGGCTGCCAGAACTGGCCTGTGTCAGGGGCGCTTGAAGCCAAAGGGAGGGCGACCTTCACACAGACATGAAATTAAGGCTTGGAAAAATCTCTCTCCTGATCTCATTGTATGAGAAAATGATTCAAGTGGACCAAAGGGGAGGGGAAAGACTTAGTTTCGAGCGGAGTGTGTCCAGGCCCTGCGCCTCTCCCTGGGGCTGGGGAGCCGGCCTCCCTGTTGCGAGGCGAGACCCTCCCTCCGGTCTGGTGGGGGAGGGCCACGCCTCCCCTCCACCCTGCTCACACAGCTTTGGTGGCCATTCCTTTCAACCCCTGCCTCTTCCCTGAAGGGACCAGTCACATCTTTCCATGACCAGTGAGTGGCCGGCCCTCGGGCCTATCTGGACAGCATCCTCTTTCTGCCAGAGCCAGACACCTCCTCAACCTCCCCTGCCCTCGGGCCAGTGTCTCCCATCTGACGTGGCTCTTCCCTGGCACAGCACCGGGGCACACGTTGACAGGTGGTGGCCCGAGCTCCCCAAGGGCCAGGGCGCAGGAGACCACAGAACCCTGGGCACCATGCCTCCCTTCTCTCCAACTTTGCTGTCATCCTTTCATTATCATTTCAATCTCATGGCTCACCAAACCACACCGCCCGCTGATAAATGATGGCAACCCAGTTCTGGGGTGGGGGGCTAGGAAATAAAACCTGAATTCTTCCGAGGGCCCTGGTCAGTACCCTTTTGGAGCTGGTATTTCTGGAGGTCTCGTCTCTCCTCTCCAGAGCAGAGTGCCGGGGGTGGGTACAGCCGAGGCTCTGTGTTCGGGGGGCTGCTGTCTCCCGGGGCTCTTCGGAGAACGTTCATGTCTTTTTCTGGGCTTTGTTTGAGCAGCCATGGAAACCATTAGGTCTAATCAGCTGGATTAAAAAAAAAAAAAAGTCCCTGCGCCAATTACCTGTCCCAGGAGGAAGCATATGGCACAGACGAAAGAGAAAGTTGCTGTCAAGGTGACTGCGTCTGTGTGTTGGGGGTGGGTGGACAGTGGGGAGAGAGACGAGGACACCGGCCGTCAAAGAACGCTTTTGTCTGTACCAGAAAAGAGCGCGGCCCAGGTCTCGCCGACCTGAGATAGGGTTGAACCACGGGCACCCCTTGCCCGGGGT
This sequence comes from Lontra canadensis, assembly GCF_010015895.1. Classification (NCBI taxonomy): domain Eukaryota; kingdom Metazoa; phylum Chordata; class Mammalia; order Carnivora; family Mustelidae; genus Lontra; species Lontra canadensis. Next base: position 4,025,193 of record NW_022631060.1, on the reverse strand, counting down.
CTCCCTGGCCACCCAACCAGGACAGATACACCTCCGCCTTTAGGAACAGCATTGTCCCCGCACCCTACTCCCACCCCCAACACGCTTTGTCTACTTACTCAATGATTTCTAGGAGAGAGCAACATTTTCGTGACTCTATTGTCTCAGGAAACTGTACGAACTGACCCCAAGAAGTAGTAAGGACCGTAAATGGGGCTCTATCTACCCATCTGTACTGAGAGACACGACAGAGAGATCGACAGGTAGATAGACGCACGTCCGTGTGGCTGGGAAGCCACAGCTCCCCCTGGGGCCATCCACGGAGCGTGGTGCATGGAACTGAAGAGGGCTTCGGTATAGGAAAAAGAAAGTTTGCTTTTTAATTGACTACACCATTGTTCAGAGAATGCAGTGAAAGACGTGATCTTTCTGCAAATCTGTAAGGGAAATGGTACGGAAAGAACCAGGGAAGAGGTTTCAGGACAATATCTTCGTAGCAAAAAGATCTTTTCTTCCCCCTCTCCTTTGTGAGGAGCCTGAAAACCTTCCGTCATGTTGTTGTCACCCGTGAGCAGCCGGCAGCAAGAGCTGTGTGGGGGCTTTGCGTGTTGGCTGTTCCCTCTGACGGTTCTTTTGTGACGGCCATGAACAGAGCGTGAGGCGTACACAGACGCTGTACAGGTAGTAGCTTTCCAGTTCAGGAAAAAACAAAAAAACGAAAAACCCTGACCCAACCCTTCCTGCAATATTATTTTTAGTCCTTCCCTCCCCAACTGGCATAATTTGGTATAAATTATGTCTTCAGCAACATCAAATCCCCCTCCTGCCTTCTATTCTTTAAAAAAAAAAAAAAGAGAGAGAGATCTTGTTTCTGCTGTCGTGTTCTACAAAAGTGTCCACCCTTCCCAAACTTTGCTTTCTGCTAGGAAAGTCATCATGGAATTCCTTCTCCTTGCTCTATGGGATGGCAGCGGGCCGGGCGGAGCCGCGCCGTGGCCAGGCCAGGAGGCGGCGGGAGCTGGGGTGGAGGTGGCCAGCGCGGCCGGCATCATGTGTACGTGTACTCTACGTCGGGGATGCCGCCGTCCCGGTAGCCCCGGGTGGTGCCATAACCGATGGTGTGTGTGGCTTTGCAGAGGCTGCTGCCGTTGGAGGGGAAGATGGTGTGGACCACGTACTCCTCTTTGGCGCGGTAAGGGTTAATGGGCAACATCTGCAGCCCAGGGCCACGGATTTCCAGGATGGAGTTATCCTTCTTGGTCCCGGACTCCATATAGTCGTCCTTTTTCCGGCTGCCCCGATTGTAGGCCCGGTCCCGGGTCAGCAGCTCCCCGGCCCGGTGCACATACCAGCAGATGGACCCCAGGACCAGGAAGAGGAAGACGAGGGCCACGGCCCCGCCGATGATGCCCGCCAGGGGCAGGCCCACCATGGGGTCAGCGTTCTGCTCCTGGTTGAGCGTGGTGGTGGGGCCGTAGCTGTCTGCCGTCTCGGCCTTGGCGCACACCGGCGTCTCGTCGGCCACGTAGGCGTTGCCGGTCTCCATGGTGACCAGGCAGATGACATAGGTGGACTTGGGCTCCAGCGCCGTCAGCAGATACTCTGTCTTGTCCCCCTGCACCAGGGTCTCCGTGATGGAGCCCACGGCGGGACTGTGGCCCAGGCGTAGCCAGCTGAGCCGGAAGGAGGAGGCGGGGAGCGTGGCCTTCCACGTGATGCGGATGGAGTCCGCCGTCAGAGGCTTCACGTGGATGACCAGGGTCTTGGCACCCTCACCCGTGGCCACGGGGTAGTCAAGGTTGGAGTCGGGGAGGCGCAGCCCTGGCCTCTTGGCCTTGAGGGTGAAGAGGGAGCCCTGGGGTGTGGTGGCCGAGGCGCGGTCACTGGCCGTGGTCTTGGCAGCCGCGTTGGCCGCGCCTCCCTGGGGCCCTGTCTCGAAGCACTCGTCCATCTCGCTGGTGATGTCCTTGATGGCCATGCCCCGGACCTTCTCGGGGCCCTGGCACATGAGGCCCCGCACGTTGACCACGGCCGCCCGCGCCTTCACCCAGTCCCGCAGCCACAGGAGGTTGCAGCCACAGAACCAGGGGTTGTTCCGCAGCAGCAGCTGGGCCAGGCTCTCCAGGTCGTCGAAGAGGCCACGGGGCAGCGTGGTGAGGTTGTTGTTGGACAGGTCCAGGCGCTCGAGTTGGTGCATCTTGGCCAGAGCGTTGGAGGGGATGTGGCTGATGGCGTTGTCCTGGAGGTACAGCTTCTGCAGGTGCGCGCTGGGCAGGCTGAGCGGCGGGGCGGCCAGGGAGTTGCGCACCAGCGACAGCTCGGTGAGGTTCTGCAGGCGGCTGAACGTGTCGTCGGCGATGCGCTGGTTGGCCAGCAGGTTGCCGTCGAGCACCAGGCGCCGGAGGCTGTGGAGGCCCTTGAAGGCGTGCAGCGGGATGGTGGAGATCCGGTTGTCGTCCAGCCGCAGCTCCTCCAGCGTGCGGGGCAGCCCCGAGGGGATGCTGCTCAGGTGGTTCCGGCTCAGGAACAGCAGCTTGAGCCGCTTGCTGTCGGCGAAGGCGTCCTCCTCGATGCTGACGGTGGACACGGAGTTGTCGTCCAGGTGCAGCTTCTCCAGCAGCGGGAGGCGGGCCAGCGAGTCCCGGGCGATGGCGCGCACGTTGTTGTCCTGGAGGTGCAGCTCCCGCAGCGAGCGCGGCAGGTTGATGGGGAACTCGTCCAGGTCGTTCTCGTACAGGTAGATGACCTGCACGCTGACCTTGGTCTTGAGGTCCTGGGGGATGCCGGCGTTGTTGATCTGGTTGTTCTGCAGGTAGAGGGTGGTGGCGTCATCGGGGATGTCGCTGGGGATGGAGGTGAGGCCCCGGTCGTTGCAGTAGATGAAGCCGCTGTCGCAGCGGCACACGGAGGGGCAGGTGGTGCTGTCGATGACCTCCGTCAGGAAGGCGATGAGCCCGTAGCAGAGGAAAAGCCAGTCCCGCAGGTCCATGGTGGCCGTGGTCATCACGACGGTGGCCGTGACGGTGGCAGTGGGTGTGGTGGTGGCGGTGGCGGTGGGTGGTGCCACCACCATGGTGGATGGCTGGAGGCGCCGGGCCCCGCCTGATCTGCCTCAACACCTGCAGGGAGCACAAGACACACACGGTGAAGGTGAGTCTCGGCACCCACCCGCCTGCTGCCGCGGGGGTCGCCACGGGACAGAGGTCAAGCCTCCAAGCGCTCGCCCTGCGACCCCTCCTGGGCCAGCCTCACATCCCGGGTGATCCCTCGGGCCGGGGTCAGACACTCACGACATCTGGCCAACGTGAAATCCCATCGGGGGCAAAGATGTCTGTGAATTACGCGGCCGCAGCCTGGGTCCGCCCAGGCGGTGATGTCCAGCCGCGGGTGAGATTAATTTAGTGAGAGCCGCTCCGCAGTGTCTGTTTCTTCTTTGGAGACTTCACACTAAGCCAGTCTTTATGGCTAATGCTAAAAGTGGCTGGTCAATGTTGATGGGATGGATTTAAGGTGTGTTTTATGGATCTCGAGCCTGCATTTCTCACTGGAACGGAAACTCGCATCCCTGTCTGGCTCGTTCCCAGGGTCTGAGGGAAACGCTCGTTTCCGTGAGGCCCGTGAGCGCACAAGGAGGGGGGTGTCAGTGGAATCCACGGAAAAGAGGCCGCCGGATCGCCACTGGTGAGCAGTGGAGAGCAAGGAGCTTCATTGTCTGGTTTTAAAACATGTCCTACTTGTCACCCACGGGTTTTACAGACAGAAGAACGAGGTGTCAGCGAGATCACTTTCTTGTGTATTTACGGGAAACCCTTTTTATCCGAGGTGCCCTCCCTAGCTCTTCGTCCCGTGTTGTATGGGAAATCAGTCCTCACCTTACCCCCTTCCCCAGTCACAAAACTTGCAGCTATTTGGAAAAGAAAAATTTTTTATCTGTTTTCTTGCATTTGAAGAAATGACAGAAAGAAAAGGGGGGAGGGGTCCACGCCGAGGGAATCAGCAGCAAGGTATAATTTCGGTTTTCACAAATGGAAAAATTGCAGCCTAGATTTTTCTCCTATTGTTTCGCTGTTCATAGTGGTAAAAAATCAATTAAAGAGAAATGATCTTTCATTTCTCAGTTGGGGAGGTGTCTTCATGCGCCGGCAGAGGTCTGCCACATAACTCTAGGCTCATGAAGGCTTTTCAGTGGTGGGACGCAGTCATGGCCTCCTGCATCTGAGCCGAGGTCCCAGCCTGAATCCAGCCCAGCCCAGCGTTCAGAGCAGAATCAGGACCTGGTCACCAAACGAGTCAGAGGGGACCTCACTCTCATGCCCTGGGGACTGAATGTCTCCATTTCTCAACCAGTGTCAAACCTTCTCCCTTGTCTGTCCCTCTCTATCCCGGAACCGCTCCCCTCCATCTAGCAAACTGCTCTTCATATAACCCCGCCTCCCCTAGGTCTCGCACCCACCCACCCATCCATCCATCCTCCTACTTGTCTGTCTAGCGGTCCAGAAGATCTTTATGGAGCACCCCGACACCTGGACATGCCCGCCTTCAGAGGACAGGGATATAAACCCAGGCCCCGGGGGACCAACCAGCCGGGTCTCACCCAACCCCCTTTACAGATGCATACTCAGGAGGGTTGTGGAGCCTGGATGTCCCATCTTAAGATGCTTAGGAGCAAAGTCGCAGGGCTGGAGCAGGTGTGGGGGACAGGAAGGCCTAAGCCTGCTCAAAGGCTACCTTGCCTCGCTCTCAGAGGTCAAGTCTGAGTCCCTCTGTCCAGGGCCCCAGCATCTGGCCAGAGGACACACACCTTCTTTGACCTGTCAGCTGCTGAGACCTGGCACATGGGATGTGGGTGGCCCCATCCCACCGGTGCCCTGAGCAGGGTGGGGCAGCCTTGCTAAGGCCAAAGCCAAGGCCGGCCACCACATTCTCTGGCACAGACATCAGTTCCCGGTGCCCGCTCAGCTCATGACCACAGCCCTCAGCTTTCAGAAGCCCTGGCATCATAATAGAGTCTAAATTGCACCTTTCAGAGATGCCTGATGGATAACCAAGAAGCAGTTGGGAGGCAGGGACCCAAGGCCTTTCCCTTCCCCTGTCTGCAGGCCTCATCCATCTTGGCTCGAGCCTGCCCTTGCCACCCCTTCCCCAAGGCTGCAGCGAGAGGCAGGGCCAGGGGGGGTAGGGAGGAAGAGAGCATGCCTTCCTGAAGCAGCCGTTAATGCCCCGTGCCAGGTGGCCTTTTTATTCCTTTGCTGTGTGTTTGATGGTTTATGTGGCCATCAAATTAAACCCAGTAGATCGCCTGTCTTCCACGGGGTCACTTGCTGGGCGGATTCCACAGACTTCAGCCTGATGGGAGTTATGACCCGCCGGCACCATGATGGACAGCAGGATCCTTCCCTGGGGGCCAGGGAAGGGAGAAGGGAGGCGGCTCAGGCTGGACGGATCCAGACCCCCATTCACCAAGGGGGGACCCGGGCCATCATTCTTGGCGCTCTCCCTCAGCCACTAGCTCCTGCCATCTTCTAGGACAGAGAAACCTGGCTTCACGTCCTGCCTGTGCCACCTCCAGGCTCCCGACAGGGGCTCTTTGCTGACTGCTGTGATGCTGGGTCCCCTCCACCTTCCCCTGTGCTTCTTCAGCCCCATGCCCCAGGCTACGGTGGAAACCCTGGTCCTATAGCTGGGCCTCCTGTTGTGACCCTGGGATGCTCCAGCCTCTCTCTCCTGGGGGGCTGTCCAGGCCCAGGGAGGGGGTGTGAGTGGCCGGAGCCCACAGCTTAGCTCTCGCCTCGGTCCCCTTGGCACTCTGAGATGCAAACCACCCCCCCCCCCCAAGTTCCTACAAGCCCTGACCTCCCTTGTGCTGCCCCTGGGCCTTTGCTCCGCGCTGTTCCTGATCCTCGGACACCAACACACCCTCCCCGGCTCCTGCCTTGCCAGCTTCTGCTCCTCCGGGACCTCAGCTTAGAGTCCCCTCTGGGAAGCTTTCCCTGACCTGCTGCAAAGCCGGCCCCATGCGGGCTTTGCTCACCACCGCTTCACTGGTGGGAGACGTTTATCTGCTTGCTGGATGGCAGTGCGTCCCTGTTGGAGACCCCCAGCCTGGTGTCTTCCCCACATCCCAAAAAGCTGGGGCTGCCAGAGGCCCAGGGACTTCTGGGGCTCCCCTTGGGAGGTGGGAGGTTGGAGGGACAGCAACACACAGGGGGCGGCTGCAGGACTCGAGGCCCAGCATAGACCCTGGCATGCTGGCTGGGAGCTGGCGGCTGCTGCTGCTGCAGGCTCCCGGGGCATAGTGAGCCATGAGCACCCCATGGGGCCCGAGCATGTTTCTGGAAGGAGCTGGAGGTCCCAGGCAGCAGAGGGAAGGTAGGGCAGGCAGTGAAGGCAGCTTGCATGGGGGTGCCCTGATGCTGGGCCCCCCGAAGTGCTGGGCACGGTCTCAGCCCCCCCACTTTGGGAATCCGAGAATTCCAGGTGGTGCTCAGCCCAAGAAGGGGGCACGTGAACTAGAAGCAGGGAGGGGACAACACAGCTAGGTTTGAATCCTGCCTCACCAGTCCCTGACCGTGTGACCGGCAGCGACCCATCTCTGGGCCTCAGCTTCCTCGCCTGCAACATCCTGCTGGGAGGACACCGCAGGGGGTTGTGCAAAGCGCCTAGCACAGGACCAAGTGGTTTTAGAAAGAAGAGCTGCTTCACCCTGTCCCGGGGAGGGACCCCGAGGTGTTCCTATGACCCTCTCCGGGCAACTGCCCACCTGTCTTGGCAGGGCTCCCCAAACAGCTGAGCCAGAGAGCCCCTCGCCCTCTCCTTTCCTGTGCCCCTCCTCCCAGGTCCTTCCCAGAAGAGCAGGGCCCGAGGCAGGGGCAGGGTATGTAGGGCAGGCTGGGGACAGAAGCAGTTCCTCAGCCCAGAGGGGATAAGGCAGGAGACCCTGGTCCCAAAAGGAGCTTCACCAAGACAAGTTCATTCCATACCCATGATGACTCCTAAATTAAACCTTTGTTTAAATTAATGAGGGGTCCCCGCTTTCTTCCCCACCAGCCAGCACTACCCCTCCGGCTTAACTCTAAGCAATACCATAGGAGGAGGGCCACAAGGTGGGGGGCTGGAAGAGCTCCCCACCCCACCTCTCCCCTCCCCGCCCCCGACCTCCAGGAAGTCCCCCATCCCCACCCCTGTAAGGCCAGTAGCCCAGGGGGCCCGCCTGGGCTCAGTCCAGCATCTCCATCTACCTGAGGGGGGCCTTGGGTCTCAGGCGTTCCTCTGTAAGATGGGACTATTAGTGATCCACCTGTCCTGGGTCTTGGGAGGATAAGCGATGGCTGTTTTCAGGCCTGAGCAGAGGGACTGCAGAGTGCCCTGCACAACAGGGGACCATGCCCGTCTTAGCGGTAGGCAGCGCTCCCGGGCAGATCCAGATGGGAACTGCGAGCTGGAACTTCTGGGGAGCCAGCCTTTTCCAAGCCCTTGTTCAGGCCCAGGCCAGTCTAAGCCCATGTATCGAAGGCATCGCCTTCGGGCAGGGGGTCGTCTGCCATGACCCTCCAGGGCCTTGAGAGTTCAGGGCCACGGCCAGAGAAGGTGACCGTGGGGAAGGAGGCCCTTCAGAGTTTCGGGACTGCCCCAGTTCTCTCATCCACAGGTGCCATTGAGAACTTGTAGAAAAAGGGGGAGTGGAGTGGGGTGGGGGCCATGGGGTGGTGGTAGGGGATTCTTTTAAGACCTAAAGTTAATTATTTTTCTAATTTCATGCTGTATGCATTATGCATCAGCTGTTATCACTGGTGGTAATTGCAGACAGGTATGCAAATCCACTAAAAATGTACCTCGAGTTCACCTCCCCGCGTAGGCCGTCTGGGCGGTGCCAGGAGGCGGCATGTCCTGAACTTCAGAGAGTGCAAATCCCTTTAAAAAACAAGACTTTAAAACTGTGTCTTAGGAGGTTAATTATATTGACAACAGTGTTCGATATTAAACTATTCAGGGCCGGGAGGGGGTGGGGGGATGAAAGGAGACACGTGTAATTTTGTTTCTCCCTCTCTCCCCACATTATTTAATAAGATATCCCTATTCCTGATATTTCTGTCTGCGCGCATTTTTAGTCGGGCTGCCTAGATGAAGGCTTCATTCCTTTGGGGAAGGTAAAAGGAAAGGGCAGGGGAGTTTCAGAAGCTAGAAGAGGGGCTTGATGTCTTTTCTCGGGGGCGGGGAACAGAAGGAAGGAAGAGAAGGGGCAGTGGGGAGGGGACCCTGGGGTTTGTAGGGTCAGTGCTGCTGGCCTTCCCAGCAGTCTGCAGGATCCAGGCAGCCAGGGGCCAAGAGAGAGGAGCAGGGTGACCAGGAAAGACTAGGTATAGTGATGTTTATTGATCATGAAACAGAGGCTGGGAGCTGGCTGGCGGTGCTCTCCCCTGACCCCGGGAGCTGTGTGGCATCTCCCACACGCAGGCCCTGCTCCTGGAGAGATCCCCTTCTTTATTTATCCTGAGTTGATTGTCCAAACATTCCCACCAGAATGTAAATTCCTTTAAAGCAAGATATGTTCTGTCCCATTCACCAGCTTAGCCCAGAGCCTGGCAGGGGAGTGTTCATAAGCATCTGGTGAATGAATGAATGAGTCAGTGAGTGAGTGAATGAGTGAACGAAGACGCCAAAAGGAAGGCCGCCACAATCTGAAACCTAGAAACAGGCAGTGGGAGAGAAGAGGGAGGCTGGCTCCACTTCGGCCCCAGCCCTGGAGGGGATAACCACCCAGGCACCCTCGGCCCAGCAGCCCAGAGAGGAAGAGGGACTGGCTGGTCTGAACTGTGCCACCGCGGTGGAGGAGCCGGACACAGACCCAGGCCTTGGGCTCGCTGTGCAGTGCTCTTCCCTGCGCTCTCAGCTGCCCAGGGGGCCCTGCTCAGCCCCAGAGGGAGAAACCTGGGGAAGACGTCTGGCTGCCTGCACCCCCCGCCCCCGCCCCATTCATCTCTGGTAGGGGGAGGCTGGCCTGGCATCGCCTGACCATAGCTCTACCTTCAGGTCAGCCTCACGTTCTGAGAGGCCCCTTCCCTCCCACCGCACAGAGACGCACAAGGGTGGGCTCCCCCAACCAGAATTCTGGAGTCGGGGAGTCACAGGACCTTGGAGATTGTCTGCCTTTCCCAGGGGAGGAAAAACTGAGGCCCAGAGAGCAGAAGGGATTGGTCCAGCAGCCGCGGACACTCCTCCCCCGCGCTCACCTTCTCTGACCGTGGCCCTGAACTCTCAAACCCTTTCGCGAGGACTGGCACAGGGAGGGTGATGGTGCACAGTGTCCAACTCACACAGGGGTTCGTGGGGGCTGCCCTCCCCCAACAAGCAGGTCTGCAGACCCCTCCAGCCAGATGGGGGGGGCCCCATTAGTGGCAATAGCTGTCCAGGGAGCGCCCGTGGCAGCCTGGGCCCTCCAGGACCTCCCCGCCTCTCCACCTGGCCTATGTACCCAGTGCACAAAGTGGGGGAGCGCATTCGGGGAGGGTAAGGGATGTGCCCAGGGTCACACTGCTCGTAACAGGAGGGACAGGGCACCAACCCATGTCTGCCTGGCCCCCCAGTTTGGTTCTCTTTGCTTTTCTGCCTCAGGATGAAAGGACGCTTCACAGCTCACCATAGGCAGAGCCCCGCACTGAGCAGACTCTCCATAAATATGAGGGGTGCAGGCCTGAAGAGCAGCTATGGGCCCCAGGAATTGCACCCCAACCCCTCCTCGGGGCTGCGAGGTGAGCAGGGGCAAGTGATGGGACAGTGGGAGAGCCCGTGGTAGGGATGAGGGAGGGGAGGCCAGGTGGACAGGGCCAAGCGCAGACTCCCTGAGATGGTGATGCCCGTCGGCCCCACTGCCGGGCTGGCGCGCCTTCATAATAAATAACAGCAAATAGCCGATCCGCAGGGCATCCTTCACGCCGGTGGCTAATAACACGGCTATTAATGCCCCCGCAGACGGCGTGTGCGTCGCGCAGCGCTGACGAATGTCCGGGCCCTGGCGCAGTCATAAATCAGCCCCTCTCCTGGGGAAGCGTGCAGAGAAGTGTCATTTTCCATCTTGGTAATGAATTGGGGCTTCCCTGCCCTGCCCTGGGCGCCGCTGCTGGAAGTGGCCTGGAATTTGTGTTTAGGGAGGCACGAGCCTTCCCTCCGGGCCTCTGGGGAGCCCGGAAGATTGGGGCCACCCCCCTACCCCCAGGCAGGACCTAGCTCTCCACCTGCCCCGCCCTGGCCGTTCGCTGCTCGAGTGAGGATGAGGGGCGCTCGGGCCTGCTGTGTGCCCATCCCGGGGCCCCCAGGAAGCCACTCTCCCCAATAGCAGGGGTGGACTGGAAGCCAGAGCAGTGATGCCTGAGGACCAGTGGGCGCGAGGTCTTGGGTGGTGGCTTTGGCCCGACCCCACCCTGAGTCCTCCCAGCCAAGTGGGAGGGCAGCAGGTGCCCTGGCCAGTGTCACCGAAGGTCCTGCCTCCCCCAAGGCCTCACAACTGCCCGCTTTGGGCAGAACTCAGAGGGGCTCAAAGTAAGACACGAACCCCATCCCCCCACCCCCCCATCCCCACTCTGGAGCAGTTTACTCCAGAAAAGCCTTGTACCCACCCACCCGGGGGTACAGCATGCCGCCAGGTAGCAGAGACCCCTCCCCTGGCGAGCGGAAACTGCTGGTCGCCCGATGGTCTGTATGGGGCTGTGGCGCAGAGCTGCAGACCCAGGGAGCTCTGATGCCCCAGTGCAACCCAGCTGGAAAGAGAGCAGGGCCCAGCCGGCTCAGGCACGAGGAGCCACTGGGCCTTCCCAGGCCACCCGCAGCCCCTCTGCAGCCTTACCTCCTGAGCTGCAGCCCCGGAGCCTGCTGGGCCTGGCTGGGATCTCTGTTCTGGATGCTTCCCGTTGAGATGGGCCTGGACACACTCATATGTCGACCCTGCGGCCCTGGCACTCAGGTGCAGGCCGCAGGGCTGGGGTGCTGCGTGGAGCTAGGGGCGCCCCGGGGAGCGGAGAGGACGCCCCGTGCTCTGCTCTGCGGGGCCCCTCACGCTCAGACGTGGTCGTGGGCCTGGGGTAGCACGCTCTGTCCCCTGGGCTTCAGGCGCCGCTGGCCTCTCCCCCCGGAGTGAGGGGCGTGCATGGGGGGCCTGCCGAGGCACCCCCTGCAGCCCCGGGACTCCCGTGCGCAGCCCGAGGGGGTTCTGGGCCCCTGCTCCCCAGGCATGCCCTAGAGCCCAGCGTCCATCCTGCCGAGGTGGCTTCTCGCTGTCCTCTTTCAACTTTTGCCCTTTTGTCTGTTGGCCTCGCCGCCTCCTCCGAAAGGCTTCCGTGTGGCTTTTACCCCCTTTTCTTCACCAAGTTTTTTTTTTTTTTTTTTTTTAATCCCTTTAAGTCACTTGGCAGAATGGGCTCCGGTGCCGAGAGCGTTCTTGCGTGACAGAGCTGGGAGGGAGCCACTCTCCAAAGACTCGGTATTCCTGCCACTCAGGCTGCGTCCCCGGGGGGCAGGCGGGGGTCCATTACCCCGCTGAGGAGTTCAGATGTTCACCGCGGGGCTGGAGCTGCGGACACGCGCCGCTGAGCCGTCAGGCCCCGCATGCCTCTCTTTGGAAGGATGTTGGGGGGGCGCTCAGCCCTGCTTGGCTTCTCCTGTTCGCCGGCCGAGGTTTCCTTGCTGGGGAGGCCGGGGGAGGGGCGAGTTATTCCTGCTTCAGCCCCTGGTCTTGTCTGTCCAAAAAGGAGTCCTGCTCACCCACTCCCTGCCTCCTCAACCTGCCAAGAAACAATACACGCGATTAAGCCCGGGGAAATCAGGAGCCACGCGGGGGCGGGCAGCCCGGGCCACGGCCCCCTCTCCTCCCATCCCCCTGGACCCCGCATTCTTGAACACCGCTCTCCAGTGAGCCGGGAGGGGGCGGGGAGGACTCCCCATCATCTCCCTGCGCGTCTCAAATCCAGACAACAAACGGGGCCGCACAGAGCACCCTCCTCAAAGCTCCCCGGTTTCCTTTTGCTGGGGGCGGAGGCTCCGGAAAGAGAAGCGAAGTTCTGAGGGTTCCTGGCCGTGCAGGGGCTGCCTGCCCGGCCCAACACTGGCTCCGCTTCCCCCCAGCACCTGCTCCTCTCGCAAAATGTCATTCAAAGGATCCAACTGGGCCACTGCGGCCTCGGCTTCCAGAAGCAGCACTGCCTTTCCTCGCTGTGGGAAGCAGGAGCAGCAGGGAAGCGGGGAAGTTGGGTCTCAGAGTCCCCGGCCTCCCTCCTGCAGCCGCCCCACTTCCTAGGCCCGGGGTCAGGGCTCCACGCCCCCCAGTGCCCTCGAAGGCCATCCTCCCCTTCCACAGAGACCTGGGGGGTAGGGCTGGCCGGTCCTCAGAATCCAAAACAAAACCGAGCCCTCCGGATTGCCTCTCATTAGCGTGGCATGCCGAAGCCCTGCGGTGCCCCGGTGTCCGTATTCCCCCTGCAGGAGCCCCTCTTTGGAAAAGGGCTTTTATTACACATCTGAGAGTGTTAGCTCTGGTTTGAAATCGGATCCAGATGGGCTCAGCTGCATCTGGGCACTCGCCTTTGTCGGGCCGAAGGTGGCTGATTTGAGAAACGCTTGTTGTCTGGGACTGTTACAAATAAAAACAGGGATCTTTAGGGGTGCATGTTTTCATAAGCCCAGAGCCCGGACTGGGGCCAAGTGCACTGCCCTCCTGGACGCCCGGCCTGGTGGGGTGCACAGGGGACGAGGGGTAGGGTGCAGGCAGAGGCTGATGGGGTGACCAGGCTGACTGGGTACATGGGGGAGTCTTGGGACATGCCTCCCCAGGAGGAAGGGGTTCCAAGAAGCAGACAGCCCCATGGGGACTGCTGCTAGCCGAGGTGTGAGCCAGGACACAGGGTGCGGCTCCTCCAAGGATGGGGGGCTGCTGGGCAGGAGGGGAGGTCAGGACCGTCCCTGCATGAGGGGTGAGTACCAGGCTATGGCATGGGTTCTTACTGCTATCACCCCCGCGTGATTTCATCCAATTAGAAAGCGTAATTTCTCTGTGAAAGGGAAAGATGGAAACAGTCTAGTGAGGTCATCTGCCTCCCTGGCCAGGCAGGGTGGGGAAACTGTTTTGTAGCACCGCGGGTGGGAGCGGAGGGGGTAGGGCCCCCGTGTTTCGGGAGGATGGTGGCCGTGTCCTCAGAGCCCAGAGGCTCCAGCCGGCCAGGGCTGCTGATCCCCCACGACAGAAAGAAACTGCCAAAGAACTGCTAAGAACCGCTTTTGAAGTTATGAATCGAGGAGGGCGGCTTTACCCCCGCCAGCACTGGGCCCTTTTCCCAGTCCTCAGGATAAAGGTGAAGCTCCTGGGCAGCTTCTGGAGCCCCTGCGGGTCCATCGGGAGTCCCCGGAGTGCCCAAGCAGGGCTTGCTCCAGGCCTTTCCCCCACACCGTCCCCACTCCTGCAAGAGTCCTCCCAGCATCACCCTCCACTCCTGCATTGGGCCGCCCTCCTCCTTGGGGGGCCGTGGTCCCATAAACCCACAGTGTCCTGAAAGGAGCGATCTCCCTGCCCCCAGGAAGGGGCTACCTCTGCTTCTCCAAGTCAGATCCCCCAGGACCTGGCTCAGGGCCTTGTACACAGTAGAGGCTTCACAGATGCACCCTGTGACCTCCCCACTCTCCTTTCTCATTTAGAAAAGTGGGGTCTGAGCAAGGCCCCTAGTGGGGCCGTCCGACTTTGTCCGTCTTAGCCTGGCTGGCTGTGCCTGGGAGGGGAGAGCTCCTCCCGTGCGTGGGTGCGTAGTGGCAACTGCTGGAAGCCACCCTTGCTCCCCGACCCAAACAGGCTCAGGAATAAATACGTCAATGTGACGTCCTGCAAATATCTCCCGTCCCCCGTGGGTGCACGAGGGGATCGAGAAGCCCAGGCCGTGCAGTGAGTGCGGCGTGTGGACCTTCTAGCGGTCGGATGGAGCGAGGACAAAATGAATCTGTGCTGTCCAAGGGTTCTGTCCCAGGATCCCGCTTCGGCGCCAGGCCCCTGTGGCCAGCTCATAGGTACGCCCCCTACAGGACGTTCTGTGCCCGCCGCCCCTTGCTTCGGCTTTCCCTGCTCCGACAGGCTCCAGGTCTCAACTCTGCCAAACGGACCATTTTTTGGGTCAACATAATAAAAGCTTGCATTCGTAAGTACTTGAGATGCTTACAGTCTTACTTTTTGTTATACGTAATAGCATCATAACTGTATTAAAGGAAATTTGAGAGGGGGAGAGGAAGCCAAGTGCACTATCCCACATGTCTGTGCCACTCCACTTTGGCCGGATCTGCCCGCACAGAGACACTGTCTGCAGGGGGACAAACTGCCTTCGCCTTTCCCAGGTCATTTCTGCTTTGCCATCTCCCTTGAGCATGGGGACAGCCCAGTACAGCTGGCAGGGCAGGGAGGACCATGACACGGAGAAGGGGGCGCTTATGCAAGGTCGCACAACCCATATGACAGCCACGGCCTTGACCTCGGGGCCAGTCCCCCTCTCTGCGTGACACGGAGTCTCGGTGCAACAGAAACATGCCACCAACCAAACCCACGGTGGCCCCTGGGCCCCCTGCCCTGAGGGAACTTGGGTTTTCCTGAGGCCCTCTCATGCAATCATCCATCCATCCCTCCGTCCATCCTTCCCTCTCTCCCTCCATCCAGCAGACATGTACTGCGTCCAGTCCTGCTCCTGGCACCATGCAAGATGTGGGATCCAGAGAGGAGCCCCTGTCCCCCAGGAGCCTGAAGTCCAGTGGGGAGGCCATTGGTTTTCAGAGGGCCACAGTGTGAGATCCACACAGGGCCCTATGGGAGCAAAAAGCCCACCTTGCCCAGCCTGGGAGGGTGCATCACTGGGAGCCTCATGGGGAAGGCAACACCGTGCTGTGGTTCTGGGGTTCCCCTGACTCCCATGTCGTGATAGTCACATGTGAACTCGGGCAAGCTAGAGAGGAGGCAGGTGTGGCTGGGTCTCCCCCAACCACCTACCTGTCCTGTCCATCTTCTAGGGCCTGACCCTACCTTTGGACTTCAGGGCTCCCCCCACTACCTCTGGCCCTGAAGTGGAAACACTCTCTGGCTTTGCAGTCCCCCGCTGCCCTGAGGATCAGTTCTCACTGACATTAATTCCTGTATCAGCAATTAGCCCTCCTGCTTCATTTCAACCTATGGCTCTTAGGGATGGATTATTATGTGTGTATCATTAATCAGATGCCTGGTACGTGCTGCTGGAAACCCAGGTGGGCTTTATGGCTGGTAACTTAGGTCGAGTGGTATTTTAAACGAACAACATGCCTGCTCCCCCCTTCCCGGGCAGAGCTGCCCTGTGACACAGAGGGCAGAGTTTAGATCATCGCAAGCAGGTCAAAGCTGGCGCAAGCAAGGAGACCCGGGGTTTCTTTTATTTGGGACTTCCAGGCTGAGGTCAGCATCTGTATCCGACCTGTATAGATGAAACGGCTCTTTGTGACTCAAACCCAGAGTTTGTTCTGTGGCTGCTGACTTCCTCCCACCAGGACGGCCATCCACGGGGCCTGTTGCTCTTCCCCCACAGTGACTGCAGTGTGTGGGTCACTCCTCTCTTGTGGCCGCATGGACCTGGGAGCTGTCACAGCCGTGTCCCTCCCTCCGGGGGCAGTGGGTGGTGGGCTGGGGCCACAGGGCAGAGAGAACTTTTCCACTTGGGTGTATGGACTGTTCCCATAACAGAGACTTCACAGTAGGTGTGGGGCAGGAAGGGCACTTCAGGGAGAGGGAACAGCATATGCAAAGGCTCAGAGTGGGAGGGCTGGGTGGTGGGAAGGCTGGTGTCTCAAAGCTCTGAGTCAGTGGAGGGCAGTGATCTGAGCCGACCGGAGATGGGATTCTGGCCTTGGGGGGAGTTTTGAATGTTCTGCTGAGGGGTCTGGTTTTCCTACCAAGGGCATTGGGGAGTCAGGGAATATAATAAGTCAAGGAGAAGCATGACTGAACATTCGTGGAGAACTGGAGGGTGCTGGGGTGCATGAGAGGGACCCAGTGAGAAGCTGGGACAGTGTCCCCAGGAACAGGGGTGGGGACGTGAGCTGGGGGTAGAGAACAGTGGGGTTCAGGGGAAAAGAATGGCTAGGCAGTCTCCCTGAAGGCAGGCCTGGAGGCCCAGTGGGTTCCTGCCCCCTTCTGCTCCTTGCTAGAGGGGGGTGGACTGAAACTGCACCCCGCATAGCCCGCCTATTGTGGGGCTTGGAGCCTGCCTGGAGGGGTGCATCTGGGGGACCTGGGGGGCGGGGACAGCAGAAGGTCTCTGCCGGGGGTGTGTACAGAGGCTCCAGCTCCTCCCTCTGCACTGAGAGATGGCCCACCCTGCCCCCTTCTCGCTCGCTCTGGCCCCCGGGCTTGGCATTGCAGCATGGCACCCCATCGCTGGTGAGAAGAGACGGAGGCGGGAGCTGCATGCACAGCGCGAACCCCAAGCCTCCGCTCTGCTAATTAAACCGCTTCCTGACAAAACCCAGACTTTGGCGGATGGGTGGGGGAGCCACAGCCTCAGGAGCCCTTGCTGCCTGCCAGGCCCACCCTCAGACACAGACCCCTGAGCGGGGGAGGCGGGTCATAGGGGGGCAGAGTAGCCGGCAGCTCCAGGGTCCCAAGGGGCTGCTCTTCTGGGACAAGCTTCTCAGAGAAAAGACACTGGACTTGGATGTCCCGGCCGCCCTCCCTCTCTCCCCCCTCCCCGCCTCTGCGTGTGAGCTGAAGCCAGGACCTGGGGAGGGCAGTTATGGACAGAGGTGGCCTTGAATCCACTCCTGTCTCCTGGTGCTGGGCTGGCAGGGCAGCCCAGGGCCCAAACAAGCCCAGACTGTTGTCCCCGCTTGCTGCCTGCCTGCCTTGCTGAGCCTGGCAGCCCTTCACCTGCCCCGTCTGGGTGGTCTGGAGGCCGGGTTTGACCAGGGCCCCATAGTGCCGCGGAGCAACAGGGGACTCGAAAGACCACCGTACGGGTGCTCTTGTCCCTGGGTGGCAGCGGGACAGAAGAGCAGGCAGGCATCTAGAGTGGCTTCCTGCCCCTGGAATGCTTGTGTGCCTTGGAAATCTCCAGGCAGGGGCAGGTGGTGGAACCCCCACCCCGACAAGCCCAGGTGAGCTGCCAGGGTGATGGGGGGCGGCGAGGGGCAAGGCCAGCCTCCGGCACTAGGCTCAGTGGGCTCCGGACGGCTGCTCTCAGCCTCTCAAGCAGGGCAGAGGAGGGCTGGGAGCACAGCGCTGGCCACAGGCCTGCCCCTCTGCCTACAGGGAGAGGCACAGTGGCGGGAGCCTGCCTGCTCATGACAGGGGACAGGAATGGAAGTCCAGGCCTGCTCTAGGCTCATGGTGCCCTGCCCACCGGCTCCCAGGAAAGAGGCTGCCTCCTGGCCTGGCCCTACCCCGCAGGCCTTGTTGTGATCCAGCCCCCACCTACCGGAGTCAGATCCCAGCCCTGGGGGATCCCAGGACATGATGAGCTTGGTGCTGCCAGCACATGGGCCTACTTCTGTGCATTCCCCACAATGGGGCCCTCGGCTGCAGTGGGCGGTGGAATCTGGAGGCAGAAGACCTGGTCCTACCTCCTCCCCTGGGCCACCAGTGCCTCCCTGTGCTCTCAATGGAGCCCCCGGCCACCCTGGCTCTGAAACGGGTCCTACGTGGCCTGCGCGGGTGCTCTGGGTCAGCTGTGTGAAGCCACGTTTTGCAGGGGTGTCTGGCAGGCGTGCGGCCTCTGGTGGAGGGGTGTCACAGGCACCCCAGGGAGAAGGCCCAGGAGCTTTCAGAACCCAGGCTCCACTCAAGGGCTTGTCAGCTCCCCTCCCCTGCCCCCTGCTTCCCTCAGCCTGCTCCCCCGTCTTGGGTTCCTTCAGGAGCTCTGCGTCGTACAGAGGAAGGGGCTGTGGTCTGGTGTGTACCCTGGGGACTCTCAGCACCCACCCTCCAGATGCTGTGTTCAAATGTCAGTCCTCCAGCGGTGCCTGGGTGGCTCAGTCAGTTGGGCATCTGCCTTTGGTCCAGGTCATGATCTCAGGGTCCTGGGGTCGAGCCCCGTGTCAGGCTCCGTGCTGAACAGGGAGTCTGCTTCTCCCTCTGCCCCTCCCCTCTGCTCGTGCCACACGTGCACTCGTGCTCTCTCTCTCAAATGAATAAATAAAATCTTTAAAAAAAATCTGCCAGTCCCATGAGGACCTCTACCCCTGACCATACTGAAAGCCACAAGCTACGGATCCCAGGCCGTGCACGTGGACCCTCCAGGCTACCTGGGTGCAGCTGGTGGAAGCAGCCTTTTCTTCCAGAAGCCTCCACTTCCCTCCCGCCGGCCATGCCAGCCTCTGGCCCCCAGGGACGGGCGCCCTTTCGCCTGGCTCTCCAAGCTTTCCCGTTTCCCTGAACCACGGAAGCCCATGCCAAGGGATTTTCATCTCCGCGTTGGAAATCTCCCACCCCTCCCCTCCTTCCCGTAAACATGCTCTCCGGCCCAGAGCTGCTCGCCCCAGCCGCGCGGCCAGACTTTGTTAATATTTACAGCGAGTGGCTCCGAAAGCTATTAGCTTCCTTTTCTTGTTAATTGAAAGAAGAGAAAATGGTTGTAACACTTCAAAAGGACTTAAAGCACAGTCTGAGAGACCCGCTGAATGAGGAGGAAGGGAAAAAAGAGAGCCCGTTTAAAATAAAGGAAGAAAGGGAGCCCACACTTCATGCCGGCCCGCGAGGGTGGACTGGGGCTCCCTCTCTGCCCGGCAGACGCCTGGCTTTCCTCCGAGGCTGCTTCATTGCAGCTCATTGTGTACCTTCCTTTTCATTTGGGAGGCTGCCTTAAGGAGAGAAGGAGAAGGGTTCAAAGCACACTTTTGTAATAACGAGGCTCTTTGAAGCCGTCTCTAACGAGGCCCCTGGCCCCTTTGCTCCTAGAACCTACCGGGCCTGGCCTTGCCCAGCGGCTGCAGGACCAGGGGCTGCTGTGACCTGTGGTCACCAAAACCCAGGCCCTTACTGCCCAGGTAGCAGGCCCAGGTTGGGGGGCATTGGGCTAAAGTCATTCCCAGGCCCCTGCCCTGGCTGTACCCTGGGGGAGGAGGCACTTGGGCCCCAGTCCCCTGGGGACCACAGAGACAGCCAAAGATGCCATGGTCATGGGAGGGGTGGGCGACTTTCTGAATCCTGGTAAACGAGGAGCTGGCAGTCCAGCATTGCGAAGCCTCTGGCCTCTGGGTCAACCTCCCTGGGCCACTTTTCCCAGAAATAAATGATCTTCCTTCTGCACCTGCATGTTCAGCTGCTAGCATC
Organism: Lontra canadensis; assembly: GCF_010015895.1. Taxonomy (NCBI): domain Eukaryota; kingdom Metazoa; phylum Chordata; class Mammalia; order Carnivora; family Mustelidae; genus Lontra; species Lontra canadensis. Next base: position 4,005,908 of record NW_022631060.1, on the reverse strand, counting down.
GGCCCCACGAGGTTAGTAACCAAACAGTTTTGCCAGGCTCCCTGTGCTCAGATGGGGGCAGACGGGGTGACTAGTCGAGAGGTTTTCACTCGGGAGCCTACCTTTCAGTTCAGGCTGACAAGTGTCCCCTCCATCAGGAAGTCCCTAGCCTCACTGTCTCCCCGGGCACCCTGCTTTCCATCAGCCTGGCTTTCTCTGTGCCTGCAGAGCTAGGTGGCTGCCTGGAGCAGGCATGGAGGGGCCCAGCTCCTGGGTCTGGACAGGCTGCGTTAAAGGGAGGACAGACTGGGCACTGAAGGCGGTCACATGCCCCCTGCTCCCTCCCTGGTTCCGCCCCCATCAGACCAAACCGGAGCCCTGTTCAGTGCTGGGCCCCACAACAGGCACAGCCATGCTGCAGGACAGAGGACCCCGGGGGGAGTGATGGGGGCTGGAGGCCCTGGGGCAGGGACTGAGGGGCTGTTTGAGGAAGATAGCACTCTCCAGTCCTTGGCTTTCTGGACAGCTGACCTGAAGAAGTAAGACCAACCTGTTCCGGGAGGACCAGGATCTAGAAGGACCAGGAGAAACGAACCAGGAGGGATTCCACTAAGGAAGAAATCAGTAACAGAGATGCCCAACGATGGCCCAGCCCACCACTGACAGGAGGTGCCGGTCTGAGGCTAGAAGACCCCTCGAGGGCAGGGGGGCTGGATGGAGATGAACACGTCCGGCGGGGCCTGGCCATCTAGGCCTCCTGCCCCGAGGCCTGCTCCCATGGCCACTCTGTCACCCCTCTGCTGAACCCCATGTCCATCCTCCATGGGGCTCCCCCCACCCTGGCCCTGTGCACCCTGGGTTCTAATGGTCTTCCCCGCCTTGGGCTGTGAGCTCTTAAGGACACAGACAGTGTCAGCAGCAGCAACAACAAGCTGGCTAACTCAACATAGTCCTGCAGATGCCCCGTGTGGATGACACAGAGCCCGTATGAAGTCTGAGGCAGGTGAACCCCCCTCACTGAGCCCACCGGCCCTGTTATGACCATTTCGACTTCCCACCTGAGGAAACAGATGTTCTGGAGCCCGCCCAGGTCAACCAGTGGGTCCATTGTGGAGCCCGGGTGTAAACCCACTCATCTTGGTGCTGTGCCCGTGCTCTGTGTCCACACCGGCATTTCCTGGGTGGCCAGGGGACAAGTGGGCTGTGCTGACACCAGTGGAGGCTGAGGGCTCTGCGCCCCCCCCCAGGTTCATAGGGCCATGAGCATGTCATTTTTTTTTTCTAATTTATTTATTTATTTGAGAGAGAGAGAGAACGTGTGCACAAGCAGGCATGAGTTGGGGGTGGGCCAGAGGAAGAGGGAGAAGGAGGAAGCGGACTCTGCACTGAGATCAGATCCTATCTCAGGGCTCGATCCCACACCCCAAGATCACAACCTGAGCCGAAACCGACAGTCAGACACTCAATCTACTGAGCCACCCAGGGCCCCCTCCAATGAACATATATTAAAGGCCCTGAGAAGTCCTGCTGCAAAGATGCCACTTTAACTCTGCTCCAGCAGTTACCTGGTAACCTCCCAAGATTCATGTGTTCTTCAAAGCACACTCTGGGAGACCCCTCACACGTCCAATGAACCAGTCTCTGGTGAGCGCCTGCTGTGTCCCCGGGAGTGGTCTGTGTCAGGGACATCCGGTGGCTGAGGAAAGGTGTGTCCCTTGCTCCTGGCCTCCCAGCATCTGGCTTAGTGCCTGGCACATAGTAGGCACACACATTCAGCACATGAGAGGGGGAATGGATGGGGTAGAGGAGCGGGGTGGGGCCACATGTCCTGCCCAGTATCTGCCCTGAGCTGTCCCAGTACTTCCTCTTCCTCCTCCAGTCCTGGACTCGCTGTCAGCCCCACTGGCCATGCTCAGCCTCAGCCTTCCCCATGATCAGGGCACCGGGGCGGGTTAGAAGCCGCCTGCTCCTGGAAGGGCCACTGTGCCTTCTGGGCAGGTCAACACTCTCGGCCCCCACCCAGGGCCCCTGCCGCCATAGCCCCTCTTCCCTTCCCTTACAGCTCCGTGGCTCCGGCCTTGACATTCTAATCACATCCCCCAGCCCTGCCTGGAATACTAATTCTTCCAAGATGAAACCATCCGTGTTTAATTTTTTTTAAAAGCCAGGCGGAAAGACAAGAGAAGGGGAGGCTTCTCTGAGTGGCTGGCCTTGAGGCTGTGCCATGCCACAGGCCACCCTGCATGGCCACATGGCACCTGACTAGGGCCAGGGAGGGGACCAACCCTACTCAACCCCACTAGCCACCCCCGGGCCATCCCCTGCCTCTAATATAGGCCAAGGAGGAGGGTGGTCCCACTTTCTAGTGTTAGGGAAGTCGAGAAGGGGCCCAGGCAGGCCTTGTGGATACAGCAAGGCGTGCTGTCAGCCCCGGTCCACAGGAGGGGCCCCTTTAATTAAGGGTGGACAGCCAGGTGACCTCTCCCCTGTCCACTGTCAGCAAGTGAGGTTTCTGCCCAGCTCCCATCAGGAGATGGAGCCTGAGGCCTCCCCAGGTGTGGCTGGGGTCAGCCGGGGACAGAGAGAGGCCTCCGTCTGAGAGAAAGGCCAGAGGCCACGAGGAACAGGAAAGGGGGGCTGGACAGCGGGGACAGGGACTGTGCTTCAGCCCTGGATGACCTTGGACTAGCCCTCCACCACACTGGGGCCCAGTGGCCACCCTGGGGCACTGGGGTTAGGAGGACTGTTACTGGAGGACTAGGTGGTCAGCGGCCTGGAGTCAGAGGGGGAGTCGGGCCCCTCAGGCAGCTCCAGCCCCTGTGTTACTGGGGGCCTGCGTGTGAGATCTTGGGGCATCGGTTCCCACACTCCCGAGGTGGGGTGGTGAGGGGCACGCCCTCACAGGCCTGGGGTGAGGACTGCAGGCAGCACAGATGCCCGGCCCCGGCACTCCGCACACCTACAGGAGTTAGCTGTCATTACTGTCACCCTCGAAACAAGCTCTCTTGGTAAAGCTGCTTCCCCCGCCTGCCCTGGGCCCTGGGCCCTCGGCCCTCGCACGGGCCCAGCCCTGGGACCAGGGGAAGCTTGGTGCCGCCGCCCCCACAGCATCCCCCTTTCACGTCCAAATGTCCCCAGAGGGAAGAATGAAATTGTAACGGCGGGAGACATGACAGAACATGAAACATGGTAAAATCAGCCACGTAAATGATGAACTCCCAAATCCTGGCCCGGCTCCTTCCGCAGCAGGGTAAATGCTGCTCCATCGCCCTGCAGGCCGGGGGCTCTTCGTGGAGACCACGGGACACCCTGCATCCCCTCCCCTGGGCGCTGCGAGTGTCCGCTGCCCCACCCCTACAGGGTCCCTCTCTCCTCCTCCCCCTCCTCCCTGCAGGGTCCCCGATACAGACCCCTAACTGGCCCAGAGGTCAGAGGCCAGGCTCTGCCTCCAGCAGATACTCCTCTGCTTTGCTTTCTACTCTGAGTGTCCCGTTGAGGAGACTGTGACCAAGGCCACCGCTGGACTGGTCCCCCTTCACTTCCCCCCCTTAGGTTTTCCCTGGGAACTTGGGCACAGGACAACCGCCCAAACTGCGTGGGGGCAAGGCCCACTGCTTTCCACGGCCCCATTTTCGTCTCACGACGCCCCTGCCATGGATGGTGGGCCTGATCGGTGGTCAGGGGCCAGGCCTGAGGCTGCAGAGCATCTCCCCTGGCTGGTGGCCACCCTGCCCACGGCCTCCACGTCCCCCTCCTCCCCAGTCCCCACCCGGCCCTCCCAGCCACCTGTGAGCACGCAGCTGGTGCAGGGAGGGGGACTCCAAGCCCACGTAACCAGTTTTGGCCACCTCCCCTCTGCTGCGGGGGCTGCAACATAAATTATTATCGACCCGAAGCCGGCTGGGGCTGGAGACGAGATGGGGAAATAAAGCACTGGGCTCCATAATTGTGCCCTGCTGCCTGAATTTACTTATTTGTGGCTTTCCTACCCACCGGGAAACGGGACGGTGAATTACTGCCGACTATTACGCCCCTGGATGGAAAAACACCCTTGGATCCATTTCCCCATTTCCCAAGGACAGCCAGGGCCTAGAGGAGCCCCTCGCACTCCGCCCACGAGCCCTCCTGGTCTGGTTTGATTCTCCCAGGACCTCTCCTGGGTCGAATCCTGGTCCCACTCCACCCCCTGGAGGGCTGCTTTCCCGTGGTACAGGTGAGGAGACAGGCCCAGAGATGGAGGCCCTGGTTTGCCTGGGACCTTCCTGGTTTCTGCACAGACCCTGGGCACCCGGGACAGTCAGCCACCTCACCCCAATCTCGCAGCTGGTAAATAGCAGAGTCAAGGCGGCGCCCTGCTCTTTCTGACCTAGAACCCATGGGTGCTCTCAGCCGACGGGAAAGGCCACCCCCTTCACTGTCACCCACCCCCCATCGTCTTGTTCTGAGGCCCACACTTCAAAAGGCACCTGCTGGCCCTTCACATCACTCCCCAGCCTGCCGTGGGACCTCCTGGTCACCCGCGGACTCCCACGCCCATGGCATCTGGCTGCCTCCGGCCACGGGGAGTCTCAGGGGCTCAGAGGAATGGACCCCGGGGTTCCTGGCCGCATCCTCTCTCTTTCTGGGTGACCCTCTGTCGACAGCCTCAGCTTCTCTCTCCGGGACTGCTGCCCACCAGGTGGGGCCGGCCTCACTCTCCCTCACTGGTTTCCCCAATACCACCAGTGATTGTAAAGACACTACGATCTCGAGTAGTAACAGAACGGCTGTCTCCACCCACAGAGGGCCTACTGCGTGCGAAGGACTCATGTTCAGTCTCTTCCTGTCCGCACAGACTCGTTTCATACTCTTAGTGGCCTTCCGAGGAAGCATATTGTCCCCATTTCACAGACAAGGCAACTGAAACTCAGAAAGTCCCAGTTTAAGGGCTGGAAGGCCTGAAGCCACAGGGACAGGTGGTATTACCAGGCAGATGGTGTATAGCCCCTCTCCGGCGGCCCAGGGCGTGGGACACAGGGCTGGGCCCTGCAGGTACCTGCCACACAGACGGGGACAGAGGCCCCAGGGCTGGCATGGAGGTGCAGGGAGTCACCCAGGGCAGGGAGGACGGTGTGCGGATACCTGCTGAGGAGCCCATGAGCTGGGAGCACAGGTACTCAGGCGTCCCACAGCTCGAGGCAGAAGCCTTCTGCTGTCCTGGGTGAGCCGCGGAAGGAGAGGTGGGAGGTGGCTTGTCTCCCAAGAGAGGTGGGCTTATCCGCTCAGGCTCACGTTCCCCCCCTACCAGGAGCCTCTCTTCCACCGGCTGCTGGTGGGTGATCGGAGCTCCCAGAGCAGCCACGCCCATCCAAGGTCTCTCTGCCTTGGAGGGGCAGAGTGGAGGCTGGGCCCGGCCTCTCTGCCTCCCAGTCCCTGCTGCTCCTCCCTCCCCAGCCCTGCCTGCCTGCTGAGCCTCTTGATGGCCTTCCGTCTCCTGGCAACAGCTCCCCAGTACCCTGGCCTGGTCCCTTCCCAGAGGAGGCAGCAACCGCTACCAACTCAGCCTTGGAGAACTTGGGGCTCAACTTTATTTTTGCCGAGCACTTTGAGTAACAGAGTCCCTGGGACCCTGGGATGGGCTGAGGAGTCACTGGAGGCCCAGGTGGCCATGGGAGGAGCAGAGGAGGAGGCCGGGACAGGCAGGCGGCGATGGGGGCATGGCAAATGGTGGACCTCCCCGGCAAGCAGAACCCTCCGCTGGCTGCCAAGGAGGCCTGGACTCCCCTGCCCACACGACCCGGCCTTCTCCCACCACTCCCTGGCACCAGAAATGAGGAGCTAAGCCTTCATCCGCCCTTGCCTGCCCTCTCTTGGCTTCCAGAACAGCCCAAGGAAAGTGAGCAGTGGATCGCCGTAGTGCGGAGAAAGCCTTGCTGGGCCACGCGTCCAGCCTCCCTTCCAGCCACCCACATCCAGGCTGGCTGGACACTGTGTCCGTCCCACCAGTCGCTGTCACCTCGGGGCATCCGTGGCAGCACCTGGCAGCCTGGGACCTGGGTCCCCCACCTCCCCGCCTGAGCTCCAGCAAGGGGTGGTGAAGGTTGGCGCGGGGGTGTGTGTGCCCGGCTTGACCCTGCCTGTCCTAGTTCCCAAGCACATGACCTGCTGGATGGGAGCCAGACACACCCCGAGGGCCCCTCCCTTGACCTGGGCCCTTCCCTGTTGCCCTAAGTGGGAGCCCTGAAAAAAACAAGGGTGCAGGCTCTGGGGGTGCTGGGAGGCCTGGATAGTGAGATCTGTAACGTGGCAACTCCCCACCCTGATCTCCCCCCATATCCCCTCCCCAGGCAGCAGAAGCAGCGTCCCCCATCTGGGAGGGGCAGGAGCAGGCTGAGTCCCCTTCTGTGTTCCTGGGGGCTCTGGGCACGGAGATGGGGTGGGGGCCCCAGGGAGTCAGGAGGGCGGGCTGTGTGGGTTTCCCGGCCCACAAGCCCTGTGCAGGTGCACTCCGCGAGGCCCGCAAATCTTGGCCTCCCTTAACGGCACCATCATTTATGTTAATGCCTTTGTGGTCCACATTTGGGTGTGGGTGAAATATGGCCCCGCATCGTTTACGGGTGGGAATGTTAATTGCGCGCCGCTGGCGGAGGACAGATAGGCATTTGCGGGGTGTAGATCACCATGGCAGCCGCCCCTGGAGGTGGTGGAGTGGCCGCAGCGTGGGCAGAGGCAGCCCAGGAGGGCGGTGGACCGACGGCAGGGCCTGGGGTCGTGAAGGGCAAGGAAGGGGTCCGGGGTGAGCCAGGCACCCTGCATTAGGACCGGATGTGTTCCAGGGAGGCGACAGCCAGGAGATGGGGGTATGGGGACAGGAGCGGGGAGACCCCTGCCACAGAGGAGAGTGGATGGCGTCAGCCCCCACAGGCTCAGGGAAGGGCTGGCAGCCTCATTCCTGCTGCTGTCCCTCCTAGGGGCTGCAGAAGTCACCAGGCAGTCAGGGGATGAGGTTGCAAGTCCCACCTGGGCTCCTTTGCTGCCTGGAGACCTGGACATGTCATGGTGCTCTCAGTGCTGTCACCTATACTATGGGGAGGATCTCTCTCCCTTTCTTTCTTCCCTAAACGTGGATTGAATGTGTACAGTCTGATTCCTAAAGCGTGAGCAGCAGTCGGTAGGCAGAGAAAGGGCTGACTCCGTGCAGGTGCCGGGAGAAGGTGACGTCAAAGGTGGGGGTGCAGTCAGCTGGGGTCACAAGAGAAAGGGGTCGGGACTTCATCCTAGGGCCGCGGGGTGCCACAGGGGAGATGGAGGGGGAGGGACAGGTTTGGCTTGAGAGTAGAAAGCTGGGGGAGGGGAGGCCTGGGGCCACAACAGGAATGTTCTCTCCTCTGAGCGGGAGGTGGTCACAGGGCATAAAATTCCCCAAGATGACCCCCATATCTTATCCCTCCATAGAAGAGCAAATAACAAGGGAAGCTTCCCACTGGCCCTGCCTGGGGGCCTGGGGCAGGGTGACCAGCCCTTCATTCCCCAGCCCAGCCCTGTGGGCTCCCAGCCAGACCCATGTCCAAATGCAGGCCCCACAGTGCTCTGGGGGGAGGGGAGCAAAGAAAGGAGGCTGGTCCCGCAGACAAGGCCACTTAGCCATCAGGTGGGGCTACCCAGGCCACCTCCCTAATGGGGCCGGGTGAGTGGCAGCCCCCAGAGGAGCCCACCTTCATTGGCCCCAGAGCTTTATCTACTTCACGTCCCTTATTCCTCCCCACATCCCTACCGACAAGGGGTGCAGTCATTCCCCCACTGAGCAAACTAAGGGCCCCAGATGTTAGGAAACTGACCTAAGCTGGTTGTGCCTGGGTGGGGCTGTGATTGGAATCTGGGCCTTTCTGACAGCAGAGCCCACCGAACCCTAGCCCAGAACTAAGCTTCCACTTGCGACAGGCCCAGCCCAAGTGGCTGGTAGACAGGGGAACCCTCAGGACGGTCTGTGCACTATGGTCCCTTCTTCCCAAAGCAGCCACACAGCATCCGAAGAGCCTCCCCCAGGGCCCACTGGGGCTATGGCTGGTGGTAGACCCGGCGGGGGCGGGGGTGGGGGTGGCGAGTGGCAGGGGACCGACTTGAAGGTTTATGAGCTGGGTTAAAATTTAATTTGGGTGTTAGAGCCCCACCATCCGAGCTAGCTGTCCCAGACAAATGGTCTAGGCCCTGCCGGCTCCCGCCCATAAGCCCCGTGGTTGGGCCTGGCCCTGGTGCCATCCTTCCCCTAACTGTCCCTCCCCGGAAGGCAGGCCGCCGCCCGCAGAGAAATCATAGCACCGAATTTGATCTGGGGTGGGAGCAGCGGGCGCTGGGTTTTGTTTGCACTTCAGCTCGAAATTGAACAGGACAGAATTGGCTTTGGGGGAGAACTGCCTCTGCCGGGTGTCCCTGAGTGCCCAGGGACAGCACTGCTTCCAGAAGAGCCTCACCACGCCCACCATCTCCCAGCTGCCCTGTCTCTGGGCCCCGGAACCACCTCCCACCCCCCCACCCCACCCCACCCCCACCATGGGCAACCCTGTGTCCTCCTGTCTGACTCCCTCCCTTCCGAGTGGCCCTGTCATGGTTCTCACCCCACCACCACATGTTGGGGCCCTCCTAGGTGCTCTCCTGAGTAAGCAATGTGTGCCCATTTTACAGATATGAAAAGTGAGGCTCAGAGAGATGAGGAAATTGCCCAAGAGCTCTATAGAGGCCAGCAGGGCCGACCCAAGCACAGCCACTTTGAGCCGGAGCTAACAGCCCTCCCGCTGCCGCCTGCAACTCCTACCACCCGCCCTCCAGCTCCTCCTGTCTAGGGTACGCGCGTGCGCGCACACACATACACATGCTGCCACTGGCATGAATCCAGGCTCAGAAATAGCCATGTCATCTTCGGAGGCTGAGTCTTTTGTCCCAGAGAAGAGGCTGAGGGAGCGGGAGGGAGGCTGCAGTCATCTTGGGTTGTGGAAGGCACCTGTGCTCGTGCACATGCGTTCCTGTCCACGCCCACAGCCACCCACATTCACATGCACACGCTCACATGTGCACGAACTCCAACAGGTACAGGCAGGTTGGGGAGAGACAAGTGTCAGATGCCACCATCCTGGTCTCACCCCTTGCCCAGCCTCCTGAGGGAGCAGTAAAAGGCCCGAACCCAGCACCTGTCCCCTCCAGCTATACAGTGAGACTCCCGCCAAGCGACCCACAGCAATGCCCCGGGGCCACTCGGCTCTGAAGAGTGGGTTGTTGCCAACCCCTGGCCAACAGTGGACCTTTAGCTGGGGCTGCCCAGCGCCCTGGCATGGAGAACTAAAACCACGGTATCAGAGGGGGACAGCATACTCCTGGGGGCCTCTTTTACCCTTGAGTCACTCCCCCCACCGCCAGCAATCTGGGCTCCTGGGATCGGGGAGCCTGGATTTGGCTTCCCTCCAAGTGCTCCAGCCGTCCCCACCCTCTTCTCCAGTCTGGGCTGGGTGACCCTGTGTCCCCTTGCTTGAAGACGCAGCTCTGTCCCTTGCAAGTACTGAGCTCATCCTCCCAGCGCTGAAGGTTCACGAGGGTGGAAGGCTTCGTGTATCAACATATTTGCATGATAACAGGGTCTGGGCTCGGGATGTGAGCAGCCCCATGAGGAGCCAGGCTCTGCTTCTCCCAGCCCCACACACTGTGCCCTTGCCCCTGGCAGGTGCCACTGAGCGCCTGACTCATCCTTGACCTTTGCAGCCCGTCTTGGGGCTGGGGTGGGGAGGCCTGGGGAGCTCCCTGTCCCACACACACTGGCAGAAGGGCCTAGAAATAGTTCTCCCCACAGTGCCTCCCGCTCCCGGCTGTGACCGGTGTGGGCATCTGGCTGCAACCTCTCATTATTTACTTATGTATTTATTTATTTATTCCCACCTCGTCCTAGAGGATTTGCGGCAGCTTACAGAAATACAACCTCATAAGAGGGGATTGAGAGAAGGGAATTTGGTGGGGTGGAAAATGCCAGGCTCTGAAGCAGGTAGGCTTGGGTTCAAATCCTACTCTTTATTATTTTTTTAAAGATTTGATTGATTTATTTGACTTAGACACAGCAAGACAAGGAATGCAAGCAGGGGGAGTGGGAGAGGGAGAAGCAGGCTTCCAGCTGAGCAGGGAGCCGGACACGGGGCTTGGTGCCAGAACCCTGGGATCCTGACCTGAGCCAAAGGCAGACGCTTAACCGACTGAGCCACCCAGGCGCCCCTACTCTTTACTTATTTTTGATGCGAGGTCACTTCGCCTCTGGGCCTCGACTCCCTCACCGATCAGCTGGGATAGTGACGCCTGTCCAATGGGTTGTTAACAGGATAAGGTGGCAAAATGCCAGGGAGGCAGCCAGCACATGGGAGCTCTTGCATCACGGAGAGAAGATAAAGGGAGAGAGGTTGGGGCGGGGACAGACAGGGGTGGTGGGCACGGCGTGGCCTGTCTCTTTGAGTCTTGTGCTTTCTGGGACCTGGTGAAGTCTGAGCTGAGGGAGGAAGGCCTGGCGGGGGGGGCTCTTCACCTTCTCCAGTGCCCAAGTCCAGGAATCTCCCCCGATTCCTCTAAAGCGGAAGCCCCTGAGTGACACCCCAAGCCCCCAACTGCCCCGCATAGGGTACCCAGAGCCACACGGTGGAGCGGAGCTGAGGTCTGGGGTTCCAGGCCGGGGACCTCACCGTCCCCTCTAGTGCCCACATCCAGAGGTGGGGCCTTTAGCCCCTGGCCCCTGAGTCTTACCTGAATCTGAACTTCACTTTGACCTTGGGCTCTGATTTTCATGGGCTTCTTTAACTCCCCAGGACTGGGCTCTTGGTCTCAGCCTGGCCTTTTAGTCACTTGGCCCCGCTCCCTACTGTCCTCCAGCCCCAATTATCACCTCAGCCTGTGCTGAGCCTGGCCTGGCTTCCTCCAACCATCACCTGCTCCCGGCCCTCCATGCTGTTTTCCTAAATAATCTTCCTCCCGGGGTCAGCGAGGGGGTCCAGGCCTGGCAGCCAGGAGGGGCCTGGAGAGATGGGCACAGCTCCCCTCCTCCACCACAGACTGGCCGGGCTCTGCTGGGGTGAACATTGCAAGCAGAGATCCCCAACCGATCTTGCCCAACCCCAGGCCCTCTGCTCTGGCCTGGGACACCTAGGAGCTCACACTTCATAATGCTTCTGGGAGGTGGGAATGGCTGTGCATGGCCGATTTGTTGACACAGCTGTGGGGACCACAGGGCTGTTAGGACACACCACAAGGAAAGCTGTGCCCAGGAGAGAGCCTGGAGTCCAGGGAGATGTGGAACTCCCCCCCACTGAGCCCCTAGCTCCTCTGAGTAGCTCCCAGAACTGTGGCCTCAGTCTTCCCGTCTGTGAGTTGGGGAGAATGGGCCCTGCGCCTCTTTCTGGCTTCTCAGCTGTTTGAGGAGGAGGCAGAGAGGGAGAGGCACAGGACTGTCCAGCTTGGCTTGGGACCTTGAGATCAGGGGTGCCGAGCTGCCAACCCCCACCTGGGAACGGGCTTTGGCCACTCCCTGTCCTGTTGCGCCGTCCAAGTGGCAAAGCAGGTAGGAGGCCCACACGAACACCAGGCACGGTCCAGCCTCCAGGTCCACAGTGCTGTGATGTCCCTGAGCATGGCCAAGAAGCAGGACACCCCAGACACACGGATTCATGGCAGCTGATTGGAGAAGAATGACCAAGTATAGGCCTTAAGTAGACAAAATAACGTTGCTGCGGGGACGGGAGGAGTGTTGGGGAGCCGTCAAGGTCTCCCCTGCAGCCTCTGTGCTGTGACGGGACTGATGAGCCCTCTGTGCTCCCCTACTGCCCTCCTCTGGGGGTTCTGCTTTCAGACGGGCCGTGGGGCCACACCCGGCACTGCTGGAGCCCCCCTCCCCGCTTCTGCTTCCTATTGGCCTGCTCCCGGTTACTAATATTTGTCACTAGTCTAGGTGTGACAGCCACACTCTGGCCCCTCCCTGCCTTTGAATGTGCTGCTGCCCCATCCCCCCCGTCTTCTCATGCCCGACTGCCCCCCAAGCCTGGCCTGGATTTTGTCCCCTGCTCAGAACTCTCCCCTTCCTGCAGCCAGATGGATGAGCTCTTGTGCCCGATCTGTCTCCTCTCTTAAGCACAACCTCCTGCAGGGCAGAGCCGGTCTGTCTGACCCTAAGGCCCCCACCAAAGCGGGCAGAGCCCCTGTGATCACAAAGCGGCACGTGCACTGGAGGGCTTTTCAGGTAGAAGCAAAGAGAGGTTGTAGGGCCTGCCGACACCCCCATCCCCAACACGGTCACCTGAAAATCCTTTCAGGACAACTTCTGTCCATGTGTGGCTCCCACCCTGCCCCAGGCACACCCACCCCTGCTGTCACACCCCAGACCCATCCAGCTTCCCCCTGAGAACAGAGCTGGGCTCTGGCCCAGCCTGCAGGAGACCTCTGTCTCCCCCCGCCACCACTGCCCCCCGGCCATGGCTGGCCTCAGCCTGTGTGTCCCCTCCTCACAGGGGTCTCCCTCCCTGCCATCACCGATCTGAAACCATCTTTCGGCTTTACCCTTCATCTGTCTCCCCAGCTCCACGGTGCCCTCCCTGAGGGCAGAGCCCCAGCTGTCCCTTCACAGCCAGGTCCCCCTGTCCAGAAGATGAGTCCGGGGCACCTGGAAGCTCCCAGCTCCGAAAGCAGTTGTAGGATGATCGATGGGGGACTCTCCTGGCCGGCTGGGAGCCGAGAAGCATCTGCACAGCCCAGTGGCTCCCCAGCCAGCAGGAACTGCGTGCCCTGGCCGTGCCGCGGTGGGACGGGCAGTCAGTCCTGCGGCCGCCCTGTGGGACCCCGTGGGGCGCCACTGCCCACCCAGACAGCTGCCCCTCCTGGGCATCCCTGCGTGGCTGCCAAGGGAGGCCGGAGCGGAATAACCAGATTAGCCAAAGCGGCTCCTCTTGTTTCCTGGCATAATTGGATTGAGGCCATGTTTCGGCGCAGCTGCATTTAATATCGTAATTCCGAGGACGTGTCCCCCCCAGAGAGTATTGGCCAACACAAGCGGATGGGACGGGGAGGGGCTTTGGGATGGAGAAGGGGCCGAAGCCCGGCGGGGGGGGGGGGTGTCCTCACGTCTCTGACCTGCACCCATCTCCTGGGCAGCAGTGTCCTTCCGGCAAGAGGCACAACCTGTTCTTCCAGCATCTGTGGGCTGGGCAGTGCCTGGGTCTTGAGGAGGGGAGGGAGGGACCGTCACTGGGCACTGCCCGGAGGGTGCTAACGTGAGGACTGCAGGCAGGACTGGGGGACAGGCCCCTCCCAGACGCAACATGGCATCGCCCAGGCCTGGGATATGGGGGTGCATCCCTGGGACCCCACCTGAGGGCAGACTGGGGGAGGGAGGCCAGGTGCGGCCTACAGAGGCTCCTCCGGCTTTAGGCCACAGTCCTCAGCACAGTCTAAACACGTATGCCATTGCCACGATCGGAGCCAGAATGGTCTCGAAGCTTTACCCACTGCCTTGGGGAGGCCTCAGGTCGGCTGAGCGGCAGCCTTCTGGGGTCCCTGGGCAGCTGGAGGCCCCAGCCAGCCCTGGGTTGTGGGGGTCCTGCCTCAGGAAGGTTGTCCCAATGCTAGGTGAATGCAAAGGACCAGAGTGACACCAGCTGGAGCCCTGGCACCCAGTGTCTCTAGAGACCAAGGGAGCGAGGTGGGTGTGGGCATGTCCGTGTGTCTGTCTGTGAACACATGACCCCATCGGTGGCTGTGTCCGTCCCTGCCTGGGCTGAGCGTGTATGTGTGTGTGTTGAAAGCTAGAAGGCCAGGAGCCCCTGTGCCGCCCACCTTCCTATCCGCAGCCTGAACCCCAGCCGTGTCTCTGCAAATTCCCAACAACACCTGGATCCCGAGGCCGGGCGGGTGCACCTTTAGAGACGAAGAAGGGAAAAGAATGAACAGGGCCCAGCCGGGGAGGGGAGCTGGCAGGGCAGCCCCGTCACAAGGTCCTCAGTTCCCAGGCACGGCCGCAAGCCTGCCCGAATTCGGACGCTTACGGCTGCTCACAGGGGTTCCTGTTGGGCAGGTGAAGTGCTCGGTCCACTGCTGCTCGTGCTGTCCAGGTGCCCCTCCCAGAGGCTCACACCCTGCTCCGAAGACCTCAAGCACATGGCAGCTTCTGCCCTGTCGGCCAAGGGCCCAGCAGGGCTGGGGAGTCACCCTGGGGTCAAGGGCCCTGGCCAGAGGTCTCTGCACCCCTCCTCTGGGCCCATCCCCCTCCCTCACTGCCGTGCCCCGCGGCTGGAGGGCCTGGCGACAGCTCCCATCCATCATTCAGCCCTATTTTTAGGAGGTGAGAACCCAACTGTGAAAATTCACGCGGTGCAGATCCCTCCCATATGTGCGGAAGTCTTAGCCCCAGGCCGAGGAGTTGAACATGGGCGGAGCATGAGGATAGGGACAGTGGAGGGGGAAGCCGAACAGGAGGGGCCCCGCCGGCTGGGTGGTTTGTGGCTGGCAGCGGGCACCTGGCAGAGGGGCGGGGACAGCCCTGCTGAGCTGTGGGGGACAGTGGCTCCAGGCCTGGCCCAACCCCCCCACCCTGGGCAGCCCACCATGGGAGTCCAGAGCCTGGCTCCCGCCTTAGCTCCATCAGTAACAAGCCTTGGCCAGCTCTAGACCTCAGTTTCTCCGGCTTTGGAGTGGGCTGAACCTCACAGTACAGCTGCCTCTTGCCTCCCAAGTTCCTTTCTACCTCTTAGAGGGGCTGGCAGATAAAGGGACGCACTTACTGGTATATTTCAGACAAGCAACAAATACTTTTTTGGTGTAGAAGTAAGTCCTAAAGATCACATGGGTTATACTTATGCTACAAGAATGATTGGTCATTTCTCTCTGATATCCCAATGTAATTGGACATCCAGTCTTTTGGTGCAAGTTGGCCCCCCTCTTTCCTTGGAGCAAGTCTCTTGCCACCTCCCTGCCTTGGCCGGTGTGCCTGCAGAAGTGGAAGAGGCCAGCAGGTGTTTGCTCTGTCAGAGCCTCTGCCCTGGGAGCCAAGCCACCCTTGTCACCTGAACACAGACAGGGAGGGCCCCGGACGCCTGGGTGGCTCGGTCGGGTAAGCGTCTGCCTTCAGCTCAGGTTGTGATCCCAGGGGCCTGGGATGGAGTCCCGCATCGGGCTCCCTGCTCTGCGGGGAGCCTGCCTCTCCCTCTGCTTCTACCTCCCTCTCTCTTTAGAGCTCTTCTCTCTTGAATAAATAAAGAAAATCCTTAAAAAAAAAAAAAAAAAAAAAGGAAGGTTCCCCTCCCCATCTTCCCAGCTGTATGACCTTGGGCGATTTCATTTGACTCTCAGCTGCCTCCTCTGGAAAATGCGGATAACAGTCGCGCTGACTGCACAAGGCTGTGTGGGAATTAAATGAGCTGATAGTGTCTGCAAGCTGAGAGTGACACCAAAGTCTGTGGACTCTCAGTGCCAGCACAGGGCCCAGCACAGAGGAAACGCTCATTCATTCTTTCACCCGGAGCATATGGCCCACCTGTGATCTTCCAGGCCCTACTCTGGGCGCTGGAGATAGATCGGGGATCAGAGTGCTAGGCCGCTCAGGGCACCTGGGGAGCCTCTACAGCAGCCTGCTACAGCAGCCTCCTGGGAGCCGCTACAGCAGGGTAGGTGGGGGTGGGTGGAGAAGAAGGAAGCCATGCATAAGCATGGCATATTCAAGAGGCACAGGGAGAGTGGGGGACAGGCGACTGGGTCAGGAGGCTAGGGGTGGAGGCCCTCTGTAGTCTCACCAGGGCCCCAGGGCCGGGGAGGTGACTGGTAGGATCTGCACTTTAGGGAGATGCCTCTGTGGCCAGGAGACACCCGTGAGGAAGCAGGGAAAGGAGTGAGAACAGCAAGTAGGACCTCTGGGTGCAGCCTCCAGCTGCCCTGCTGCCCAGGGCTGGGCTCCAGGCCCCCCCCTTCCCCTCCTCGGGAATAGGACTAAATTGCCCCTTCCAACCAGTGCGGAAGGGGAAGAGAATCCAGCCCCCCCAGAGCAGGAGCCGCAGGAGCAGACGATCTAACCAGCCTCTGCCGAAGCCGGGGCTCTGGCGGCCAACTCAGCCTGAGGCTCACTTGCACCATGTAGAAAATGAGCACAATAGTGGACTGTGACTGGAGCCCTCCCCAACGAGGTCTTCAAAGTGCCAGACTTGCCACAGCAGCCTGGGACTGGTTCAGACCCAGGAGGGTCTCCAGGGGCAGGGCAGGTTCTGCCAAGACCCAGTGCCGGGGGTGGGGGCTCATCAGGAGGGTGGGGCTCAGCCCAGGACACAGAGTGGAGCACGATTTCTGGGGAGGGCCTCCTAAGCCACCCCGTGGGCCAGCCTCGCCTCCCATTATCTCTGAGTACAAGAATCCCAGAGAAGAGAAAGTGCTTTCTGGGGCCATAGTGGAGACCAGGCTTCCCTAAGGTCAAGACTTTCTGGTCCTCGTGCCCTTTCTCATTCAGGCAAGTGGCTGGGGCAGTCTTGGACCCCATGCCTCCCTTTTCAGCTCTAGGGGACTCAGGAACCCAGCTGATTTGATGGGGAGGGAACCCCTGGGCCCCAGCATGGCATCTCCCTTGACCGTGCAGGAGGCTCCCAGGTGGGAAGGGGGATGTTCTGGATCCCAAAGTGAGGCCAGAGAGCACAGGGGCACCCACAGCCTTCCCCACCCCAAGTTCCGGAAACTTGGGAGTAATTTGATTCAATACCCACAGGGCAATTTAATGATGTCTGGCTCCTGGGAGAAAGGGGGTCCGAGCATCTGGGTACACAGGGAGGGCACAGGTCCTACCTTGAGGACAGCCCGCCGCAGGAATGTGAGAAGGACTGCAGTGGCGTGCATGCGGAGAGGGAGGCTGGGGCACAGAGGTGATGTTAGAGTGGCTTGTCCACTCCTATTTGCTCTGTGACCCTGGCCAGAAACTCAGCTTCTCTGAGCTTATGTCCTCCTCTACAACATGAGGACAAGTCCTCTCTCCCAGGATTGCTCTGAGAGTCGCATGGGATCCTACAGGGCAAGGACACACAGCCAGGGCTCAGCACAGAGAGCTGCTATTTACATGGGGCGCCCGGGGGGCTCGGCTAGTTGGGCGTCTGCCTTTGGTTCAGGTCATGATCTCAGGGTCCTGGGATGGAGCCCCTTGTCAGGCTCAGTGGGGTGTCTGCTTCTCTCTCTCCCTCTGCCTCTCCCTCCTGGCTTGTGCTCTCTCTCGATCTCTCTCTCTCAAATAAAAGAAAGAAAGGAAGGGAGGGAGGGAGGGAGGGAGGAAAAAACAAGGAAGGAGGGAAGGAGGGAGGGAGGAAGGAGGGAAGGAACCTGCCTTTACAGACCTAGAGATGAGAGCACAGGGATCAGGAAAGTTCTCCCAGCGCTGGAGCCTCAAAGGATGCATAGGAGTGGAGGAGGTAGAAAAGGTAATGGCCCTCATTAACTTAACCCTCACCAACTCAATTCTGGGGCCTTGGGAAAGTCCTTCCTCAGTGCCTCAGTTTCTCCATCATAAAAGGAGACCGTTGCCCTATACTGGCTTCATGTCTCCTTGTGACATTCTAGATGACTCTTCCTTGGGGTGAGGCAGGACTGGAGTGGGAGGGGGTATCTCCCCAATATCCCTCTGACTAGCTGGGCAGACAGGTCACCCCAGGTATAGTCATTATGGGAATGTGAGGCTCCCCTCTTTCTGGTGCCTGGACCTCCAAGGCCCTCCCTGTGGTCAGGGCCCCAGCGCCCCTCCCCTCTCTGACTCTCAGTCCAGCCAGCCCTCCAACCCCAGATCCCAGAGACGGCCTGGCCAGACCCAGGTCCCTGCTGCGGCTCTGGCCCCTGCAAGGTTCGGGGGCCTTTGGGGCCTCCCCTCCCTGAGTCTCCTGGGCTTCCCCACGGGAAGCTGCAGTGTTTACCCTGCCAAGGCCCAGCTTTTACTCCCTGAGGAGTGTGTTTGGGAGGCGAGAACCCACGCGCACACACGCACTCACACACCATCTGATGCGCCAGACCACACAGGCTCACAGCCCAGCCGCAGATGTGCACCCCCAATGCCGTCTCGGGGCTGCCTCGTATACCTGGGGCACGGCTGGCCAGGCACAGCTGCTAATTTAGAACTAATAAGTTAAGGGACGCCTGGGTGGCTCAGTGGGTTAAAGCCTCTGCCTTCGGCTCAGGTCATGATTCCAGGGTCCTGGGATCGAGTCCCACATCGGGCTCTCTGCTCAGCAGGGAGCCTGCTTCCTCCTCTCTCTCTCTCTGCCTGCCTCTCTGCCTACTTGTGATCTCTGTCAATAAATAAAACCTTTAAAAAAAAAAAAGAACTAATAAGTTAATAGGCACCCCAAAGGACCTCGATTAATCCTCCCCAAGCTTCCCTGTTCTGTCCATCTGACAGATGCCCAAACTGAGGCTCTAGGCATCTGAATAACCTGGCCACAGCAGAAGCCAGAAAGTGGCAAGTAGGGTTCAAAGGCAGACCTCTGGGACCCCTGGCCCAGGTTGCCTCTGAAAGGAGTGAGGGTGGGTGGAGGGACAGTGGGCATCCGCAGAGGAGACCATGAGACAGTGGCCCCGCAGGTCCCAGCCAGATACCACCGGCAGACAACAGGTGCTCAACATCAGGTAGCCCAGGGGTCTGCGCAAGGGGCCCATGAGCCCTCAGAAATCTGCAGTGAGGGGCGGGGGAAGTCTCTGGCCCCCTCCCCAGACTCCCTATTGTGGCCAAGGATCCTGGAGCAGATATAAGGGCTCGGAGCCACCCGCGGCCGGCCCACCGCCACTGCCTCAGGCTGACCATAGGTGGCGCTCTAGCCCCTTCTGGGCCCTAGAACCCTTCATAAAATGGGGCAATTGGGACACATGGCGGGGGGGCTCGCCTTGAGAATCTGATACCGTTCCTGGAAAATATGAACCATCCCAGACGTTTACACGGGAGTCCTGGGGTTCAGACACCCTCCGAAGACCAGGTGAGAGAGCCCTGGGCCACACATGGGGTGAAGCTGTGACAGGAAGCAAAGAAGACACAAACCCCAAATTCTGGGAACAGTTACCTCTTCCTGTACTCCCAGGGCTCGGAATCTTATTTCATCTTCAGAAAAACCCTATAACCAGGGCAGGGTGGGATACCCTCTATTACCCCCATTTTATGCCTGTGGAGACCTAGGCACAGAGAGGTTAAGTGACATGCCCAGGGCCACACAGCAGGAAGTGATGCAGCCAGTATTTTGACCCAGCAGTTGGGGCATTTGACTGCTGGGCTTTATTTGCGTGGTGGGTTCAGAGCGCGTGGTTTCTCATTCTGCTCCGTCACTTACAGGGACACCACGTATATGTTTTCGCATTTGTTTAAAATTTTGTGATTCTTTTCATTAAAAACAAAAGAGCTGGGTCAGCTGATTGGGATTTCTGCACTTTGGCTTCCAAAGTCTTCATCCCAATGGGCCCTGCCCAGATGCCCCCGACAGGCTGCTGTCCCTCTGCCTGACTCCTGGGGACCTGACCTGTGCCATGGCGGTAGGTCAGGATGTCAGGATGAAGCAAGGTCTCGACGAGCCCCAGCCCTGCCTCCTCTGGCTGCCGGCCAGGCAGGGCCGGGTGGGTTAGGAGTTCAGCCGTCGATCCGGACTCACATCATCTTGTCTGCCAGGAGGATTTAGTGCGAGGCAGTCGGTCAATAGCGCGTTTGTTTTGTTATTGACCCGTCCGTGCAGCACGGAAGCCGCCTGGCCCCCTTGGAAGCCCAGACCTGGAGGTGCCGCTAGGCAGGATGGGCAGCTTCTTGAGGGCCCCGCCCAGGCCTCCTGCCCGTCCCAGCCCCTGCACACAGCCTGGCCTGGGGGAGCCCTTATTCAGGTCCCCCCCGAAAGATCTGTGTCCCCCAGAGTCTTAGGTCCCGCCTGATCCTTGGGCTCCTGCTTGACAGAGGGCAGCACCACTCGTGACAACACCACAGCCGCTTCACAAATGGGGAAACTGAGGCCCAGAGAAGGGAAGTGACGTGAGCCGTAGCGGGAAGAGCAGGCGTTTCCAGGAGCAGACTCCCTGGCTGGGGATAGGCCTCAGGTTGGCCCCAGGCCTGTCCCCAGGCCTGTCCCCGAGCAGGGGCTGCCCGGGGACCTGGTGAGGGGACTCTTTCCTTGGCCTCAGCCTGGCCCCGGACCCCAGCCACAGGTTGTGGGGAAAGGTAGACACCCTCAACTTTCCCTCACTTGTTCATGCAGCACAGATTGCCAGAGAGCCACTCTGCGCCAGGCCCCGGGAATCCCAGTGTCTGGGGGCACCGCCACAGCCCTGCACTGGGTGGAAAATGAGGGGGCCTCCCTGAGAGAGGCGGTGCTGATGGGGAGCTCCGAGGAGCTGGAGGGCTGCTTCGGGCTGGGGTCTGGATGAACAGAGTTTTGAGAGGGCAGAAAGGCTCCGCCAGTGGAGGGTCCGACAGGGACAAAGACAGGTGTGCAGGGGAACGTGAAGAGATGAACGTGGCCAATGTGGCAAATGCAAAGGTTTGAGGAACTGGATGGACTGTGCCTCTGGAGCAATGAATAGAGACAGCCCTCTCTGGTTCACTTAGCCACGCTCTGGAAGACGTGGACCCCTGAGCACCAGCTTCCCCAACAGCATCCCAGATGTCCCAGACGAGAGCGTACCCGAGGGTCCCGCCTTGCTCCTCCTTCCTCCTCTCCACCCCTCCCCCACCCCATTCCAAAATGAGAAAGAGCGAAAAAACTATTATTGTTCACGCCTCATCTCCCACCAAAGTTATTAAATTTCATTCCACGAACAAATAAATCCATTTTTATTGCAGCGGGAGGAGCGGGCAGCCGTTTGCTGTTTTACCTTTTTTATTTTTCAAAGTCCTGTTAAATCTGCCCCGATCAGCTGGGCGGCCCTCTGGGCCCCAGCAGGCCTGCCGGGGTTAGAACCTCGTTCCCTGGTCCTGCCCCCCAGAGGGGCAGTGGGTGCAGCGGGAACACGCCCCACCTGCCACGGTGGGGCTCGCCTGGGGAAGGGGGGCTTCCCATTGCCTGCCGGGAGGGTGGGGGAAGCTTCCTGCCCGCCTCCTGTTTGTCTAGCGTTTCTAGTTTCCCAAACACTCCTCGCACATCCCTTCCCCAGGCCCAGCCGGGCGGTTGGTGGCTGCACTTCACAGGAGAGCTGGCGCGGGCTCTGGGAGGCTTGGGGACTTGCCGGAGGCTGGGAGAAGCCTCCCGCCCCTCTCCCCAGTGGCAGGGAACGGGCCTGGCCCCTCCTGTTGGGGGGTGGAGGGGCTCTGATCATCAGTCAGGGTCACCTTGCTGAGTCACCCCACGGGCTGTGTGACCCCCAGCACACACCACCTGACCTCTGAGGTCCTGAGCTGCCACATCTGTCCGAGGGATGGATGTGATGGTCACAGTGTCTCTGTCCTGGGAGGACTGAGATGCAGGCGGAGCTCAGCAGCGAGCTTGCTGCCACCTTCCCCCGGCCCCCACCCCCAGCTTCCAGCAGGTCTCCCGGAACCCCTGGCCTGCTCCCCTGATGATGGACATTGATCGGGACCTGGGGGGTCGG
This sequence comes from Lontra canadensis, assembly GCF_010015895.1. Classification (NCBI taxonomy): domain Eukaryota; kingdom Metazoa; phylum Chordata; class Mammalia; order Carnivora; family Mustelidae; genus Lontra; species Lontra canadensis. The sequence goes on along the minus strand of NW_022631060.1, from coordinate 3,984,374 downwards.
GAAGTGCACCAGCCTTTGCCTCTGAGGTCAACGTAAATCCTTCCCATGGCTCTTTTCTCCCTAAACCATTTGCTAAAGACTTAATGACTGTCGATAAGAAGCCTGTTGCGTCGTCCAATGCCGCCAGCCTGCCTATGGAGATGCCCCCAGTGATGCATTTAGGTGGACGATCTGCCCCAGCCAGGCCCAGGGTGTCACTGTCACCACATGCCCTCCCGCATGAGCGCGCCGCCTGGGACCCTGCAGGGAGGGGACTGCCTCCCCCAGGCCTGGGATGGGGTCAAGCCCTGGCCACCCCTGTCCAGGGGACCTGCTAGGGCCTTCCAAGGGCTGTGCTCAGCCCGAGCGCCGTCCCCTCCTCAAGCCGGCCTGGTGGACCCACCTGGCTCCGACAGCTGACAGGCCGCACCTCAGCCAGCCCCGGTGGTGCCCTCCCCTCCCCATTCAGAGCTGTCTTGGGCGTCAGATGGGCTTGTGGTTCCAGGTGAAGACGTCCATCGTGCCTCCAGCCACACACACACACACACACACACACACACGCACGCACACACACACACTGCCTTTCTGCTGTCTCCATCACCCTGCAATCCCAGACTGGGGGAGAGGCGGTTGCGTGCACCTTCACACTCCTCCCCCCATCTCCACAGCTGCATCTCCTGCCCCATCCTCCCCCCAGCCCACCCCCAGCCCGCCACTGCTCCCTGGGGATTCCCTCTCCTTTTCTTTCCCAGACTGATTAGCACATGGCACTATCAAGAAAGGCAGCTTCAGATAATGTTCCCAGTGCTGTCTGTCAGCACCTGGGGCCACTCCAGCCCAGAGAAAAGTGACTGGGGCCAGCCAGGGGAGGGGGGTAGGGTCACATGGGTACCCACCTCCTGCCAAGCCCCCTTCACTTCTGAGTGCCTTCCCTGAAGCCGAGAGGCTGGCCCTGCCCGGGGTGGGAGGGCTGCCTTGTAGCTGGGCCCGCCGGTGCACACAGGGACAGGGCATCCCTATGAGACTAGAGCCGGATTCTGAGCCCATGATCTGGGCACCAGGTTGGCAGCCGGCCCAGCCCTGCCTTCTCTGCCCCTCAGCGGGGAGAGAAACAGAGACACAGACAGAAAAGTGACATCAGGCCCCTCCTTGCCGTGTGGAAGATTCCAGGCAAAAGCCCTTCTGCAGGTGGAGCCCTTCTCCTCCTGCTCGGGCTCTCCCTGGCCTCCGCTTCTTTGTCAGTCAAATGGGACTGCAGGCCCAGCCAGCGGTGCGGGGCTGCTGGAAGGTTCGCTGAGCAGTAAATGTGGGTGATAGCCACCACCCGAGGACTTCACACTTGGCAGTGGATGGCTGGGAGAGATGATCGTCCCAGAAAGTGGAACGGATGGGTGGGCCAGCTGGGCCCCGGGTGGGGTCGGCACAGCCTCCCCCTACACCCCCATCTCCCTGATGCCTGGCACCGAAGGGGTTTCTGGCACTGCCTGGAGGCGCCACGTCACCTGAACAGAAGGCAGAGCCCTTGCCAATGCTCCCCGAGCGTGACTCTTGCCAATTCAAACGCTATATCTCAACGCCATTAATTTACATTTTGATTCGACTTTCTTAATTTTACTTCAACTTCGCACGACTCCAGTTTGAGAATCATTTTAATGTATTTATCTGTGAGGCAATTTGTTAAATAACCCCCAAGACTCGGCGGTTTTCCGTTCTGAGCTTTTATTGCAAGGCTGTTTTAAATTAAATTAGTTGTCAGGGTCCCTGAGTGCATTGTAACGGGGATGAGTTCACCGCCAGCCCACTCATAAAAGTGCAAGCCGGTGGTTAAATGGACAGGAGCAGGAAGTGGGCTGCCCAGCTCCTCCCAGATCCCCTAGGTGCTGGCAGAAGCACCCGCGGTCGGAGAAGCAACCAACTCTGGAGCCACCCAGGGTTCCCAAGCCGGGCTCTGTCTGCCAGGTCCCCCGCAGGGCATGTCCTAAATGGCCACGGGGTGGGGGGAGTGGGCCGTTTCATACCTGGGCCCCCCAACCCTTCGCCACCTGCTTCGGGGGGGGCGGGTGGTGTGTGTGAGCCATGGCATGTCTGTGCTGTCACCCCTCTGAGGGACAGCAGAGGGGCAGAGCCTGGTGTCTGCTTTGGGTCCCTGTACCCCAGGGAGAATTGCTGGGAAGCTGGGGATGAGGTCTGTCCCCTGCCCCAATCTGTTATCCAAGCCGGCGTCCGAGCCAGGCCCCTGGGCTGGGGGCATGATTTGTGAGCTGGAAGGCCCAGGTACTGAATCTGTGTTTCACGTTCACATCAGCGGCTGCTGTTTGCCCAGGAATGAGCAAGGTCTCCCCCATGCACCTCCTGGAGCTGGCCGGTGGGCCTCCCAGCCCTCCCACAGCGCTCAGCCGAGCCAGCCCGGCCTTTCATTCTGCTCTTCTAGCCTCGAGTCCCCTGGGAAGCTTCCCCGCCCCTGGCAAATGAACCAGGGGGCACAGTCACTGGGAGTCACTGGCCACCGTGCGGCCTCCTCGGGGACTGCCCGGCATGCAGGAGGAGGGCTGGGATGCTGGGGGTCCTTTGGGAGCTCCTCTGCCACACCTGGCAGGGGCCTGGCACACAACATGGGTTCGGTGTAGACCTCCCCTGTGTCTCGGGGCGGCATGCATACGGGTTCCCAGTGCAGGCTCTGGAGCTGGCTGCCTGGGTCCGAGTCCCGGATCTGCGACTTTCCAGCTACGTGACCTTACACCATCTCTATAAAATGGGGTCCTCGGAGGGGCACTTTGAGGATGACATAGGTTCTGAGTGTCCAGAAGCACCTGGAGGGTAATAAGCCTCCCCGTGTTCCCCCCTTGGAGCCAGAGATCTCCTAAGGAGAGGAACTCTCAAATACACCTTTGTAGCCATTTGGCGAGCTCCTATTCACCCAGTGAGGCCTTCCCAAAGGGCTGTCTCCTCCTCCAGGAAGCCTTCCTGAGGCAGGATTTCTTGTGTTCTCTTCTGCATTCCCGCGGCTGCGTCCTCTTCCTACCCAGCTCACTATGCATTTGTGGGGGTGGCGGGGGGAGCTCTGCTTTTCATCTTTTAAACCTTCTCTAGCCCAGAACAAGCACACACCCTGCCTGCCATGCTTTCCGCAGCCTTAGGGAACATCTGGTTTAGGAGGGGAGAGTGGAGAGAGGGAGAGAACTCTTTGTGAGGCCCCAGCTTAAAGCCCTACAAGGCCCCCCAGGCATCCCTGAACCAAGTGCCCTCTCCTGTGTGTGGCCTGCTGAACCTGGCGCCCTCAGCATCACCCCCCTCCTGCTCAGTGCTGCCCCTACCCCTCCCCTCTGCACCTTACTCCCTCGCCTCTCCAACCCCAGCCCTCCTCCCGAAACACTGGCCCGCACTCCTTCCTTGGCCACCAATGCCAGTGTCCAGTCCATTTCCGCTCTGGGAGTCTTCCAAGGCCCCCAAGCCTGGGTCAGGGGTCTGTCCCAGGCTCCTTCATCATAGCCCCTGTCCCCAGCACAGTCACTGCTCCATGTCTGGCCTATCCCCACCCCCACCAGACTGTGCTCACAGTGGAGGGCCAGGACCTGAGTCTGTCTCAGTGACCATGGTGTCCCTCCTGCCTGGCCTGTCCTTAGTGGGCTCTGCACTCAGGAAATAAGTGAAGAAACAAATGGTTGAGCAAGGTCCTCGTGAAACTCTGGGCTCCTGGCCACGGGGTGCCCGAGGTTTTGGCTGGCAGCCCCCTTTCTGCCAGCCTTCGCTGGGTGGTAGGTGCCAGGCCTAGCTGCTTTTGGGGTGGGAGGGCACAGGGATGGGGAGAACTCAGAGAAAGACCCCCTACTCTGTGGGGGTTCCTGTCTGGCCAGAGGCCCCACCTGCTGCACGCTCTGGGTTTTAACAGGGCCAGAGAGGAGAAGCCAGGTTCCCAGCAGCCAGCGGGCAGGTCTCAGGGGAAGGTCATCCGTCATGTATCCAGCCCCAAAAGTTCCACCAGGGCTGGGCCTGAGGCCTCCTGCTCTTTGGCCAAGGGTAAAGAGAGCCTGTCTGTCTCAAGAGTGTTGAGAAGCCAGGATCCTGGGACCCCAGGCCAAGCATCACCCTGCTCAGCCTCCCAGACCCCAGGGCCCCCCTCTCTATGGACCCAGAGGCATCCGATGGGCTCCCCCAGGTGGGACAACCACCCCAATGCAAACAGGCCTGCACACAGAGCTGGCAACGGGGCTTGCTTGCTGTCTGTCCCCCAAGCCTGGCTATGCAGTTTGGGATAAGCCCGGCTATGCAGTTTGGGATTTTTCCCCCCTTCACTGATGTTTTTTTCATGCAAACCCAGTCTGCATCTGTCCTTGGAAAAGGAGAGAGAAAATGCAGGAGAGCAAGGGAGAGATAGAGGGTCTCCGGGAGACTGGGGGGGCTCGGAGAGAAGGAGACCTCACTCATGTATGGGTGTTGCTGTTCAAACCCAGATAACCTAGAAAGATCCGTGAAAGATGTGCTCTCCCCGCGGCCGCCTGACGATAACAAGAGCTGCCAGTCATTCAGACGGGGTTCGTGGCCACCTCTTAGTCTGTCACTGGGTCCTTTGCAGACCTCTCCGCAGCTCACCAGGGAGGGCCCAAGCTCTGCCTGTCCTTCTCCACCCTCTCCGGGGCCAAGGAGGAAGGGGAGGCTTTGTCTGTGCTAATTGCATTGTTAGACCAAAGGTGCTTACTTAGGCTCGCTGTCTAATTTGGGGCCTTTATTAAACATGATTGCTGGCTGACAGCCGGTCGGGAGCCAGCCGTGGCTGCCGCGTGGGGGGGCCGTGTGAGGGGAGCCGCGTTTCGCCACACACTGGGGCATGTCCCCTGCTACCCAACCCCCCACCCCACGCCCTCCTGCTGCGCCCTGCACTGGCTGGCCTCTGCCCCTGCCTTCTTGCCCCTTAAAACACACACACCTCCATCACCCAGAGCTCACTGCCCTGGAGGCCGTTTTATCCCCACTGGACCTTTAGTAAGCAGAAGGGGAAGAAGCTGCAGGGAGGGGTGCTAGTCAGCCGTGGAGGCTTCCAGAAGCCGCTCTCCACCCCTTGACGAACTCCTGTTCATCCTCCAAGAAAAGTCCCACGTCACCTCCTCCGAATCCCCCTCCTCCCCCTCCTTCACGTCCTGGGTTTCCCTGGCATCTGGTAAACGCGGTATATGGTATACACGTGGGCCCGGCTTGCAGTGGACGCAGGCGGCCCCTCCCATGCGCTAGGGCCTTTTTTACAACCTTGATTCCTGGAGCCCATAGTAATCGTATGGGGAGCACACCGCTCTCGATCTCTCTGCTGCTCAGATGCAGAACCTAAGGCCGAGAGGGTAAGTGGTCAGCCTGAGGGCGCACAGAGCCCAAGTTCACTGTCTCTGCGCCCGTGCCCTTGACTGCCCTGCCGGGCCCTCTCCACAGCCAGGTCTGCTGGAAGGCTTCATTCCTCTGCAGGCTGCGCAGAGGATGAAAAACCCTCATAGCCTACGGTTCCCAGGCCACGCTGCTTTCCCTCCAGTTATCTCATTAAATCCCTCGCAGCTGCGAGGCGGGGCAGGAGTCCGTCCTGTGCGGCTTTGGGGTCCCAGGCCAGGCCAGAGCACAGGAGTGGCGGAGGGGCCCAGGGGCCCGGCCAGGAAGGGCTCGCCCGGGAGTTGGTGTCAGGGTGGAGGGCCCCTCCTGCCTTCCCCACCAGCCTTTGCTGCATGGGACCTCTGGGAGCACCAGCCCTCTGTGGCCGGGTTCCAGGGTGGCAGTCGGGGCCTCAGGCTGGGCCGGGCCGCAGAAGGCTGGGCGAGGGCACTAAGAGCCTTTAGCACAATGACTTCCCCGCCGATGACACAGAGCAGGGCTCCTTCCCTGCCCCGTGGCAATTTGACAGTCTTGTCCGAGGTCAGCATCTGTCAGTGCGGCTCCACACCAAGAGCCTAGAACAGTGCCTGCAACAGTGTGGCTATTCAGTAAATGCTAGCCGAGTTGTTACGAGAACCTCACATTCACCCCACTCTGGGTGCCAGGGCACAAGACCAGGCTGGGCTGAACTGGCTGGAGCCCCTGTGTGTGCTCCCCCTCCACATCCACAGTGCCCCATCTGCCTTGGCAGATACAGGACCCTGGGATTTGGGAAGACCTCTGCCCGGCCCTGGTCAGCCCAAAAACTTGGGGCTCCCTTGTGGGTGGGTGGAGGCAGTCAGGGCTCATCATGTTTCTTGAGCACATACTGTGTGCCAGGCACCGTGCTAGGTGCAAAGAGCTGCTCAAAGAAATGCAGGGGAGGCGCAGCCCCTGTGTAAAAAGACAACTGGAGGTCCAGCACACAGACGCAAAAGAGGAGGGACTCTGGGTCTAGGGAACTTTAGGAAGGCTTCGCAGAGGTGGGGGCATTTGAGCAAGGCTGAGTGGACACCCCCCCCCCCCCAGGCAGAGAAGGGGCCACAGCGTGCCTGGCAGAGGCCTGGACAAAGTCTCAGGGGCACGAACAAGGCAATTATTTGGAAAAGTAGCCAACGGCAGCAAGTGGAAATGGTCGGGGAGCGGGGAAGGCTGCAAGTACGAGAGTGTCTCATGTTTTGTTTTCCTTTGAAAAGTAAAGTTAGAGCCCGATATTCCACAGAGGGCTGTCCTAGGATGCCTGCCTAACCTGGGGCCAGAAGGAGGCGTTTTCCAGCGCAGACAATCCAATCCAGCAAGTCAGTGGCTGTGGCACCTAGGACCCTGCATTTTGAATCAAGGCGTTCGGTGCGGACGGACACTGGGGTCAGAGGTGGGTGACGCTGTCCAGCTTAGGAGGGACCCGAAGGTTCCGGAGGCTGGCCTGGGGTCCGGGCAGGCCTGGCCGCTTCTCCCCTGGCAGAAGGGCCCTCGCCTCCAGCCGGGGGCGGGGATGGCGGCGCAGCGTGAAGGAAGGGCACACGGCGGCAAAGTCAGCGCGGCGCATCCGTCTGCCCTGACAGCCAGCAATTACACCGCGTGATCGCCAGATTACTCCAAATGCATTTATTACAGGGGTTAGAAGCGGGGGACTTATTTACTGGCAAATCCATACTCATTACAAGACTCAGCTTAGCCTGGACTGAAAACAGCTCAACTGAAACAAATAATTACCAAAGTCTTTCCAGTGCGAGGCTCTCAGGTGGTTGGGGTGCGGGGTTGTGGGGGCGGGGCGCAGGGCCCTTTCCGTGCAGGAAAGAGGAAGAGGCCGAGGGTGAGGATGCCAGGGTCGGGGAGGGAGACGCCGCCCGGCCGCCGCGGTGCGCATGCCCGCGTAGGGCATGAATATGCAAACGAGCCCCGCGGGGCGGGGCCGACACGCCTGGTCCTGAGGTTTCGGGCCACCGCCCACACCCACCTGCTGGCGGAGAAGCCAAGGGAAACGAGGGCGACGTGGGGCCTGCAGGGTTCCAAGATCAGGCCTTTGAGAGGCAGCACTAGTCCCGCATTTTCCAGGGAGAGAAACACTGGCACGGAGCACGAGCTCCCCAGTTGCTGAATGAATGAATGAATGAAAGGACCAGCGAACAGTAGTATAGCCCAGGCAGACCTTGCCCCAGGCCAGAGAAAGACCCAGTCTCAGTCCTCAGGCTGGGGCGCCAGGGTATCGTCGGACACACAGGCACACACTACTGAACCTGTAGCCACAGAGCTGACAGACTCTGGGCATCCTAAGGGTGTAAAATTGGAGGACGCGGAGAGCACAGACTGGGCTTTCAGGTTCCAAATGTCCCCGCCAGGAACTCTGGGTTTCCAGAAACAAAATCAACCTTTGGGTTTTTTAGGACTGACAGAGCTGGCCGGGTCTCCTGCTCCCACTTTACAGATGAAGCAACTGAGTCCCTAACAGGGGTTAGGACCAGCCGCGGTCCGGTCCTCTTGTTCAGGATGGAGAACTCCCACCCGCGCCCTGCGCTCTCGGGATTCCTGGACCGCGGTGGCGGCGATCAATGCCCGCGTGGGGAGCTGTCAGGCCGATTGAAATGTGGGCTCGGCCTCTCTGCCCGCTGGGCAGATGCTGGCACCGCCACCCGCGCCTTAAATATTCATTCACTTGACAGAACACTAATTAAACAAAGTAAGGTGCATTATTACTTGATTAAATTTTTTATTGGCAGCTTAATTGGTCTGTTAGTTGCCCCTTAGGGAGTTGTTCGTCCGCCCCCTCCCTCCCTGCGCCGTGTGGGAGAGGGCCCCTAGCCGTCCCTGCGTCGCCCTTCCCCGCCAGCGTGGTACGCGGCCACTTTGCCCGCACCAGGTAGCCCAAGTTTGCTCTGGGCGCCCGGCTCCCGAGCCCCGCCCCTAGGGCCGTCGAGGTTCCTCTCCTATTGGGTCAGGGTGAGCTGCAGCCAATCAGCACCTAGGGGCGGGCCTCTCGAGGTCAAGAGGCTCCACCTCTAAGGCCCCAGCGGGAGGGAATGGACCTAGACTTGGAAAGTCTGGGGATTTGACTCCGCCTGGAGTAGGCTGGAAAATCTACCCTTTTCTGGGCCTGGGCCTCCGTTTCCCTCTCCGCACCGCCTCAGGACTGGCCCCGTAGACCCCTTATGGAGGCACAGACACTGCCCAAGACCTCATGGTCTGGCCCCGCAAGGGCCCGGGGATGCCCCCTCAGAGCAGGTGAACCCACCTTCCTGGTCCAGCTTCCCACCTTGGGGGGCACCTCCTCCCACCACCCCTACAGGTAGCAGGGCAGCCCCAGCTCTGCCGCACCCGTCTTGGGGTAGGCGCTCACTCCCCCAGGTCGGAGGCTGGACCGGGCTGCCCTAAGGGGAGCTGCAGTTTCTCAGCCCTCTCTCCCCGCTATCCCTACCGCGCTTCTCCCCCTTCCCCACTGGGTGATGGGTGCCCAGAGGTGACATTTGCCCCGAGGTTAGCTGGCCCCTTCCCCCAAGTCTGTCCTCTGGGGTTGCAGTGAAGAAAAGCCAGGCTCATGTCATCCTTCCCGCACTAGCCAAACCCCCATGTGAGCCTCAGTCTCCCTAGTGCCAAATGGGTGCCTGTCCTCCAGTGAGCAGAATTTGAGTGTCGGCACAAAAGGAGCAGCGTGTCCTCTCCCTGGGCGAGCTGCTCGCTCTGAGGGCCCAGCTGGTCCTCACACCTAAGCTTCGAGGGCACTGCCCCATCCCCCAGCTTTACAGAGGAGGCAGGGGGTCCCCAAGGGCTCAGTGACTTGTCTAGGGAGTCATATGGGATGGGGGAGGGGAGGGCCAGGCTGAGAAAACGGCTGGAAGACCAGGGGTGGGCAGAGCCCCGTTTGTCTGTTCTGTTCACATACCCACTCGCCAGCTTCTCAGCCCAGCAGCAGGAAGGGGCCTTCCCAGGGTGGCCTGGGTCTTTGTGTCACACCCCTGCCTCCAGCCATGCCCAGCGCGAGGTGGCCAGCGCGGGCAGGGGGTGGGGATCGCTGGTCCTGCTCCTGCTGCCTCTGCCCTGTCCACACCCTCCCACCCTCCAGAGAGGATCCAGGCCCCGCCAATGACAGAGGAATGGTCTGGCCGCCCCAGAAGCCGCCTCTGGCAAGCAGGAGGCGAGGTAATTGGCATCGCCGGCCGAGGGAGCAGGAAATGAGCGGCCGCAGCCCTTGTGAAGCGGGAAGCTGTTCAGTGTCATCGGCCTTATCTGGGAACAGGCTGCCCAATTACGGGGCCGTGCCCGCTGCACTCAGCAGCTGCTGGGCCTGCTGCTACCCCCTCCCCAGGGTCCTCACAGCGTCCCTGGGCCTGGGGCATCTGCTGCCCGTTCCAGAAGGCACAAGGCAGCTGCCCGGAGAGAGGCCTGCCCTGCTGCTCCCCTGTCCAGGTGTGCGGCTGCAGGCGTTCCCACCAGCCAGGCATGCAGGGGAGCCGCGGCTGGATCCCGGCCCCACTCCCGGGCCCTCTTCCCCCCCAAAGGTGACTGTCCAGGCCGAGCCCTGCCCAGGACTGCCTGTTCTAAGTATCCCCTCAGGGGATATGAGATGAGCTGAGATGAGCGGTGGGGAGCACCCAGTCGGGCTGGCGAGGGTCTCCAGCCGCCCCATCCCTGGCCCCCACTCAGGGCAGGAAGGACAGGGCCTCCTGCTCTGAGGCTCTACCCCTTCTACCAGCCACTGAATGAGAGGGTTAATAATTCCGTGGGTGGACAACGCTCAGAAACCCAGTGCCACCGGGGGCTGTGATAAGGTGTCATAGATTAAGAAAATAGGACTATAATGGGTTTGCAATTGTACATAACGCAGCCAGATATTAGCAGATCACGCTGCGGCTCACAGATCCGAGAGGGGTTGGTGGCCCGGAAGGGCTGAGCAGAAGATGGGGCTGGGCTGCCCTTCCGGACTAGAAATGGGGATGCATCCAGCAGTGCTGTCTGGGCAGCCACAGCCCGGGGGTGACACAGGGCACGGATAACTGGCTTTGGGGTCGAACCCACCTGAGTTCCAAACCGGGGCTCCATTGCCCCATCTGTAAAGTGTGGGTACAGCTGTCTGCTCAAGGGCCATGAGAATTCAGTGGGCTTGTGACCCTCATGCTCCGTAAATGCCCGGCCCCTCCTCTCCCTTATTCCTTCTTCCACAAGGCTCCACCTTTCAGGCCTTGTCATGCACCCCCCCCTTCTGGGAAGGTATCCCGTGGTCTGCGGACATGTCGAGGGGGACCCTGCACACAGCCCCCGCTCCTGACCTAGCCCTTCACTGTGGCAGGATGGGCGACAGGTGCTGCGGAGGGACTGCCCTCCCACAGCACGTGCTTACAGCAGCCACAGACACACAGGAGAGCTCCCTTCTGAAGACCCCCTTCCAGGCAGAGAGGATGGCCCTGGAGTCAAGGCTCCGAGCTTCAGCGCCAGCCAGACAGCCTGAGGATGTCAGCCCTCTTCATTTGCCAGGGTTCATCCGTGTCTGGGAGCTTCCCCAGGACCCCCCTCTGTCCTCGAAGCTGGCACTGAGGGGGTCACTGCCCACGACGTTCAGCAGGTGACATGGCTTATGTGAACAGGGCCCATGCGGATCCTGCCATCTCTCTGGTGTGAACCCAGGAAACCCACCTGCTCTCAGTCTGCAGGTTGGGGGCACTGGGAAGAACCAGCGGTGGGCTGTCCCCTCCCCTTAATCCAGCCACCAGGGCCACCAGGCACTAAGGAACCAGGTGAGCCTCCTGAAAGTTCTGTGTAGTGGCCACAGGTGTGCAGCGGACTGGCCTGCAAGGAGAGGCTTCTGGGGGGGGAGGGCAGAGGCCAAAAGGAAGGCCAGGGCGGGCCTTGGGCTGGGCAGGGATGCCAGGGAAGAAGGGAGGGGGCTATCTTTGTGTCAGTGAGCCTGGGGTGTAGACCAGCCCCAGGCCTGGAGCGTTGGGGGTACAGATGTGATTTCGAAGATGGGCTAGGCTTCTTCCCAGGGGAGGGGGACAGGCCCCTCACTGGTGCCTCAGACCTCGGCTGGGGGTTCATCTCACCCCTGCCCACATCATAGAGACCCCAGGACTGGTCTAGCGCCCACACTGTGTTCTCAGCTATCCCTAGGGAGCACCGCTGGTGGGCAGAATCCCTTACTGACTCTCCCAACCTGTCAGCTCCTCACTTGTCCCACAAGCAGCCTGGCCTGCTGCCACCCAGACCCAGCGCTCACGCACCCGCACTCCCCAGGCTTTGAGGGCCCACTAGGTTGCAGTGGGGCTGGTGGCCTACCCATTCCCCCACCCCAACCCCGGCTCTCTGGCGCTGTCACTTACAGATGGGCCCCATCTCTGTCCACTCTCTGGTGGAGCCTCCTGTTCCCACAGCTGCTCCCCCTTCCTCACCCCTCCTCCCTGCAGACAGCTTGGCTAGGCTGTGGGTGTGAATTTCCACCAGGAGGGAGGGCCTGTTCCTTCTGGCACTGGAGCAGAGCCTGTGGGGGGTGAGGGAGCGGGAAGCTGGGGTTGGGGGGAGGGTTGGGATGGGGGAATGGGCTGTGCCCTGCCACATAGCTCCTCTGGGAAAGCGTCCAGGCCGGGATGGCCCGGAAGACTGATAGCAAAGTGGGCTCTGGTCCCAAGTGCCTTGGCTCCATATGGGGGCGGTGGGTGCGGTCAGAGTAACCTCCTGAGCCCTCTTTCCTCTTCTTCCTGTCTTAATACACCCTCCTGCCGGCAAGGACAAACGGCTCCCATGTTGTTGATGGGAGGCCTGAGGCCAGGCCCTGGGGGACAGAGGGGAGATGAGGTTCCTGCCTCCACAGAGCTCACTGCCTGATGGGGACAGTACAGTAGAGAATGTCACATTGTGCTCTGTGCCGGGGAAGGACTCAGGTGAGATGCTCCCCAGCTCCTGCCTGGCCCTGTGGGAGGGAAGCCCCGTAGGATAGGGACGTAGGATGGGGACCGGGCAGACTCCCACCCCCAGCTCCACGGTGCTCCGTACTCCCCCGCTGCTGGCCTGTCTCCTGTGGTTCCTGCTGGAAGGGCAGCTCCGCCCACCCAGAACCTGGTCTGCTTCCTGCTGGTATTTAAAGAAGTGTGTCTGAGTTTGATGGTGGCGTTTGTTGTTCCCATTCCCGTCTTCCGCCTACCCTACAGTGTCCCTCTCAAGGTAAAACAGAGGCAGAGCTACTGGAGCGCCTCGCCCAGGCTGGGCTTCCTGCCAGGCCCTGTGCTGGCCACAGTGGATTTAGAGACCCAGTGCAGTGAGGCCCAGCACTGCACTCAGGGCATATTGGTTGGCTGAGATGAGGGTCAACTTTTGGGGCCAGCCTGGGGCAGCAGGGAAGGCTTCCTGGAGGAGGCAATGTCAGCCCAGGAAAGGAAGGAAAAGGCAGGTGGGAACCAGACTGCAGTGGACTGGGGAGTACCAGATGGGAGAAATTCCACTGTGAGGGGGAGGAGTAGAAAACAGAACATAGTAGCTAGAGGGGAGAGGGAGGTTGGGGGGGGGGGCTGGTTTTTATAAGAAACACTAGAATGTCCTTAAAAGCCGAAGGGAAAGTACCACCTGATGCGCCTCAAGAAGACAGGATGCGGGACGGGGTGGTTCATTGAGGCAGGAGGGGGCTGGCCGGGTGGGGACGGAGCCCCAGAACAAGAAAGTTTGTAGGTTAGACAGCCAGATGGAGGGGAATTTCTGTCTTCTCGAAGTGAGAGATGAGCGCATCTCTGTCTCTCTCCAGGAAGCACTCACTCATTTAGAAGATGAGACTGAGGCACAGGAAGGTGGCCTGGCCTGCCCTGGTATGTAGACCAGCGGCACCCCCCTCCCCTCCCCACCGCCGCCACCGGGACTAAGATGGGATGAAACGGGTGAGGGCCTCGAGAGCACCCTAAGGAGAGCCAGCACCCACTAGGTTGCGATCCATGGGCAAAGCCACCTTGAATTCATAGAGTGGTGTTTCTGAAGTTCTCCGGTCAGGCCCGCTGCCTGGCATGCTCAGTCTCCTGGGGAGGCAGCTCCTGCCCGCCTTCGGAAACTTGTTAACATTCCCCGCTGTCAGGCAGTCCTTCCTCTCCCCTGTTACGGCGGAGCCAACTATCTCTGTGAGGCCCAGCCATCCCGGAGCAGGCTGCCATCTGTCCTCCAGCCCTGGGGAGGCCCTCCTCACTCCTATGCCCTTTGCTAAGCGCACTAAGGGCACAAGTGTGTTGTGCCCAGGACACCGGCGGGTCCCTGTCTCATAAAGATGTCTCCAGGGAGCTGGGGGCCTCCTTGGCCTCTCCCTGCAGGTCCTCTCTGAGTCCCTCCTTCTGGTTCCTCTCTCCTGCCTGCCAGGAGAAGCCTGGGGCCAGGCCACTCACAGGCTGGGACACCTCCTGCCCCCCAAGGCCAGGCCTTCCTTCCCGAACTGCGCTAGAGACCAGCAGAGCGTTCAGCACAGTGCCCAGCCCATAGGAAACGCTTGGTAAAGAAACCAGCACCAGGCCACGCAGGTGGCGGGCAGGACGGCACGCAGGGAACCCGGGCCCTGGCCTCACATTTGAGCCCCGCTGCTAGCCCTGGGTGGCCCTCAGTAGATGGCTTCTCCTCTCCCTGAGGCTCTTTCCGCATCAGCCCTGGGGCAGGTGGCTGTGCTGAGCCAGGGAGCCCCAGGGTCCTGCTCTTACGGGGGACACAGACATCCTGGCCCAGCCCCCTAGGACTGGAGGCTTGGCTGGGCAGCCACTTCCAAATCCCAACCTGCAGGAAACCATGGGCTGCAACGGTCCCGTTTGCAGAGCCCGGCCTAGTTCATCTGCTTCATTAAAGGCACTAATTAATTGGCTTAATTAAAAGGGTAACCTGGAAGCCAGCAGAACCACCTCCTAACGAGGCACGAGGCTATGCCGAGGCAGCCCTGGAGCCGAGGAGAGGAGCCCCCTGCCTGCCACCAGCATGTCCATCCAAGGGCCCCTGAGCCCAGCCCCCAGCTTCGGACAGGCCCCAGGCCACCTTGTGCTGGTGACCGCTGACCCCCTCCCCAGCGCTCGTACCTCTTGTTCCCCTCAGTCAGGCTCTGTGCGCTGGGGGGAACTGGAAGTCCCACATTCACATGCACCGCCTGGCTGCGGTTAAAAGCCCAGAATGTAAGCAGCTGTAATTAGACGAAGCACAGGCGGGCTGCAGCACGGGAAGGTTACCAGGCCAGGAGGGAGGGACGGCATAGTAAGAAGGCCGAGCCTGGCCACCCCGTGCTGGCCCCATAGGGAGCCGGCACCGTGGCAGAACCCCACCTGGGCAAGGAGCCCCCGAACCGCAAGCTTCCATGATCACGATGCACTAAGGTCAGGAGAAGGGGATTTAAACCCCACGTCCCCCTCTGGGGGGCCCGTGGGGGGCTCTGCTGGTTAAGTGGCCGACTCTTGGTTTCAGCTTAGGTCATGATCTCAGAGTCGTGGGATGGAGCCCCGCATCAGGCCTCGTGCAGGGGCGTGGAACCTGCTTCAGATTCTCTCCCTCCCCCGCTCACTTGCTCGCTCACACACAGGCCCTCACTTTCTCTCTCAATAAAATCTTTAAAAAAAAAAAAAAAATCCCACCTCTACTTCTAGAGGCTGGTGGCTGTGACAAGCTACTTTGCCTCTCTGAGCCCTCTTCCTCATTTGCAAACCTCTTGCCAGGGGGTCCCAGGCAGCTTCCCTTCCCAGGCCTGCCTTCCCGGGGCTGGGACGGACCAGGGACCAGACGTGTCTGCCCAGGGCGGTGCGGGAGAAGCGGAGGCTTGTGTGCTACTCTGGTCCCGCCCGTCCCGCCAGCCTCTGCAGAGGCGAAGGCTCCGCGTCCTGTCAGGGTTTCAGTCCTTCCCCAGAGCGACAGAAAAATAATTCTCACAACTCCTCACGGCTCACAAAGGTGTTCTTCCAGACAATATTCATCTGAGCGTCCTGTCACCCTTCATTTGGAGCCCAGCATCCCTGGTTTGGAACCGAGGCATCCTTCAAGGAGGAATTCACGCAGTGTGGGGACGCTGCCGCCTCCTCCCCACACACTCCCCAGGACACGGGCCAAGTTCATTAGTAGCCCCCATCTTTGACCTTGACAACCTCCTGCCTGAGCAGGAAAGGCGTAAACGGACAACACGGGCCCAGGGACCACACAGCCTCAGAACATTCGCTCGCAGCCCCTCTCAAAACCCCAAGAGAGGAAAGACAGGAGCCCAGAACAGGTGGAGGGTGGCCGCCAGGATCCAAAGGCGCCCAGTGAGGCCCTGGTGTTCTGGGGGTGGCAGGGGCAGGCAGGGGGTGAGCTCAGACGTCCCGGGACACGCTATGGTTTAGGACACAGGAGTGTGGGAGACCCCCGGGAGGGGGAGCCTCAGCCCCGCCGCCGTGATGGGGAAGGCCTCGGGCTGCCCGGCCAGCCCGGGGCTGGTGGACACGCAGCTCTCAGCTCACGACCCACTCCCACGCTGAAACCGCGGCGGCGGCGGGCTGTCAGACGGACAGATTTAGTCTCCATGCAAACAGCTGTTAGCCTGCTCACGGCCGACAGCTCTGCTGCCACCTGGGAGCCAGGAGTGAGGTCCCAGCAAGCGTGCCCCCGCCCCGTAATCATGAGACTCATTCAGCACCAGGCCCTGGGGAGGGAAGGGGTGCCACAAGGCTGTCCCACCCGCAGTGTCAGGCCATGCCACCAGAGTCCCACACACCACCACCCCAGCTCCTCCCAGCCTCAAAGACCCACGCCCCCACGCCATTGCCCACCTGGGTGTCCTGAGGGCTGTCAGTGCTGGTGTCTGCCCACAGCTGCCTCACCCACAGGGACCAGCCCCTTCCGTCCTCCCACTGGACATTTATGAGGGACGAACTCTGCCCCCATCATCCTATTTCGGCATCCCTGGCCCCATGTTACAGATAAGGAAACTGAGGCCCACAGAGGCGGCTGGGTGAGCGGCCAGGAGGACTAGAACCTAGGGCTCTGGGGGCTGCAGCTAGAGGACGGCGTCCATGGAGTCCACTCCCCCTTCCCCACCATGGGTGGGCAGAATACTTGGGACCCAACCCCTGGAGTGCCTGGTGGGGGCATCAGGCTGTCCCCCGGGCAAGGCTGAGTGAGAACTTAGAGGGGATGGACAGGGCCGCCTGCAACAAGAAGGCCCCACAGGTGGGACAAAGCAAGGCAGGGAACGTGGGAGGCCTGGCTCAGACAACGGGCCAAATGATGGTGGGCCTCGGCGCTCAGGGCCCTTTGGGTCCCCCTATGGGTCAGAACCCCACGTGGGCCCCTGCACAGAGCCCCTAAACCACCTGGACACCGAGCTGCAGCCCTGCCCTCAGCCCCACTCCAGCATGTATGTGCGGTGTACCCTGGGCCACGCAAACCTGCTTGTCTTCCTCGGTTCAAATCCTCAGGTGTGGGGGTGGGGGGAGTTGGGGGAGGGCACGGGGTAGGGTGAGGTTTTGCTCAGTGCAGCCCAGGAAAGAATGTGCTCAGAAAAAAAGCTGTTGACTATGGGGCTCTCCTGCACGAGGCTTGTGCTTGCCAGGTAACCCCTGGAAGCCGGAGCACGGAGTGAGCATGGCATGGGCATGGACGCATCCACAGCCACCGCCACATGGTCAGGAAGCAGGAGAGCCGGCACCAGAGTCCAGACAGTCACACTCTGGGCTGCATCCTACCAGGTGGGCTGCACCAGGCTCTGCCCACGGAGCTGCAGATACCCTAGGGAGGCCACCGTGGGGCAGACTGCCCATTTCTAGAAGAGCGAGTAGAGACAGCCGTGGACTCAGAGTCAGACCCTGGGACAGAGCCCTTGGAGAGCTGCTTAATGCCTCCAGGCCTCTGATCCCTCCCGCTGAAATGAGGCAAACAGTCCCTGCCCACACCCCAAGCTGGTGCAAGGGCCCAGGGAGGGGACTGTCAAGGTTGAGGAAGGGCTGGGAGCCTGACACCTGGCTGCCCAGCAGGGGTCACCTGTGCCCAGGACAGGAGGCACTGCGGCCTGGGGCGGGAGGGAGGGCCTGATTTCCTGTCCACGGGAGAGAGCCCAAGGGAAGAGCAGATGATCACCCTCATCATTTCACCAGGCCGCTTGTTATGAATATTAATAGCATTAATTATTTCTAATCCGGCATCCAGGCCTGGGCTGGCCGTGAGCGATCCCCAGGCCACCAGGCTCTGAGGGAGGCTTTGACCTCCTCCCTGGGGCTGTGGGGTCTAGGTCTGGGACAGATCCTTTCAAGGGCAGAGCTGGGAGGGGGGCCAGGGTGGCTCAGTTGGTTGAGCATCCGACTCTTGGTTTCGGCTCAAGTCATGATCTTGGGGTCATGGGATCGAGCCCCACATTGGGCTCTATGCTCAGCAGGGAGTCCACTGGGGTTCTCTTTTTCCCTCTGCTCCTTCCCACCCCCGCCCCCGCATGTGATCTCTCTCTCTCAAATAAATAATTGAAATCTTTGGGGAGGAAAAAAAGGGGCAGAGCTGGGAGAGTCCCCTAGGCAGGGCAGCTGCATCAGTTAGGGGATCTGCAGACAGGACTTCACCTGTGGTTCTCCTGGGAAGGGGCTTGACAAGATGGGCACCCATTTCACAGATGGAGAAGTGGCTCCAGCTCCAGATGAGAAGGCAAGCTCCAAGCAGGATTGCACCTGCCCTGCGGAAGATGACTGAGCAGGGTGCTGGCCCCAGCCCCCCAGCCCCCGAGCCCCACCCCCTCACTAGCTCCTCCCACCTTGAGCCATAAGGATGTCTGTACCAGTGGACAAGATCCTGCGGGGGAGGGGACGGCTGGTCAAAGCAGCTGAGCTAGGAGACCTAGACTGCTTGGGGAGTCTGACCTCAGAGCTGTGGCTGGGGACAGGTGCCTCAGTTTCCTTATTAATAACACGGGGATAATAATGGTGCCCCTTTTATAGGATCCTTGCATGCATCAACTGCTAATGCAGGTAAATGCTTCGTACCTGGCCTGTGGCATACACCAGGCACTCACTTTCCTGACATACCCCTGCCCTATCCAGGACCAGTGGTCGACGGTGGACCATGGCTGGCAGCCCCATGTTCAGTCCCCAAGGCTGTGGGGCTGGGGCCAGGCCCCTTTCCCCATTCCATGCCTCAGGTCCCTGACCGCACACTGGGGGTATAACCCAGTGGTCTCTGAGGCTCCTCCCGTGCATGACTCTCGGAGTGGGGGGCTCAGCCCCTCTTCCTGGGGCTCCATGACTCCTCCACTGTTCCCCCTGCTGGAACCACAGTCTGCCCAACACCACCCTGTGGCAGGCCCCCCCATCGTCTCTCAGGGTGTCAGCTTCCTTGGCTCCAAACTCGGGTGACGGGGCCCCTCCTACAGGACTGACATGCAGATCCAGGGAGGCGGGGGGTGGGGCTCCACGCACTCCGGTGGTCATTCAGGTCCAGGGGCGGGGGGACAGCTTACAAACAGGCTCTGGAGTGGGACCCGGGGCTCCCCTTAGAGTCATGTGACGGTGGGATGATGTCCTAACCCCCCGGGGCCTCAGTTTCGTCACCTGTAAAATGGGGCAAAGAACTGTCCACGACTTGTAGAGCTGTTTTGTGGAATCAGTGAGGTGACAGACTCAAAGGCCTCCTGCCTGCAGACACCCTGGAGTCACCACGTGGTCACTGTGTGTCCTGCCAACCCTCCAGCTGCCACACCCCCTCCCCAAGCCAGCCTCCACCCAGGGGCCCACCCCCTCCGCGATGGGATCTGTGAGGTGGGAGGGGGCTTCCAGGGCCTGGCTCCACAGACCGCACCCATCCTAGGCCTTCGGTGGGCCCAGGGCAGCCCCTCCCCAGGAAGGTCCCCAGCCCCCTGCAGACAAGAGCCTCTGTCCGGCTGACCCTGGGTCAGGGCAGGACCAGTGCGCTGGCACAAAGGCTGGGCTCTGTCTGTGCCCGTAGCGGGGGCAGCTGCCCGTGAAGGGCCCTCCTGCCACAATGAAGCCTTTGAGCAGCTGCCTGCAGGAGCTGAGCTCCCCTTGAAGGCCTGGCTCTCATAAGCCCGGTCTGTCTGTGAGGCCACCCGGCCAGGCAGGCAGCTGCTGTGGGGGCAGGGCCCGCACCCTCCAACCACTGCTGGGCACACCGCCTCCCCGGCCTCTCACCGGAGGATCCATAGCTGGGGCGGTCCACAGGCCAGAAAGCCAGGTGGGGACCTCGGGGGACAGTGCTTGTCCCCATCCCTGCTCCAAAGTGACAGTCCAGGCCCAGCACAGGGACGGAAAGCCCCAACTTCCCCCGCCCCAGGCTCTCTGAAGCCACTGTGGGCCTGGGGCTCTGCCCCCCTGCATCTCTCCCTCTCTTAGCCTCCGTTTCCTCATCTGTAAAATGGAGCCTCCGAGTACATCCCCGACCCCCCGTGTCTGTGTGAATCAAACAGGACCTGTGTTTCATGCTCTACTCGGTACCAGGCAGGCGGCCAGGGCTCAGGAAGTGCCTGCCGATCCCTACCCCATTGCCGCTCCAGCCTGGCAGCCACTTCCTCCCCAGTTCAGCCTCTGACTTGGGGGGTGACCTTGGCCTGGTGACCGAACCTCCCTGAGTCTTAGCTTTCTCCTTCATAAAATGGGCAAAGGCCCGTTTTTGCAGGGTTACTGTAAAGACACGGCCATTTATCAATGTGCCTTGGGCTCAGGAAGCTTTGGTCGAATGAATTCCCTGAATGCCAGAAGCAGCACCTCGTAGGGGTCCAGGGAGAGGAAGGAGGAAGAATAAAGGCAAAGGCGGGAGGAGGTGGGGCGACCTTGGGAACTACAGCCAGCTCCAGTGTCATACAGGAGGCCTAACATGGGCTTGGCAGATGGGAGACAGGCAGGGCTGGTTCCTCGGGTCAGTCTTGGAGGGCTTCCTGAGGGAGGCAGCGTCCCTCCAATGTGGGGAGTGAGGGTGGCCTTCCCCACACGAGAAGAGCAAAGGTGTGGGAGCCACATCAGCCACAGGCCCAACAGGGGAGGGAGCGGAAGAAAGGCAGGCAGGCTAACCTGGGCCAAGCTGAGAAGATCTGAAAGGCCAGGCCAAGGGCTTTGGACTCACTTTTTCAGGAAATGGGGAGCCAATGATGATCTCCAAGTCAGTGATTTGATTAAGTGTGAGTTCTTCAAACATCTGGCAGTATCTGCATTAGATGGGCCGGGCCAGGGAGGCCGGGCAGCCCATCTGTCCCATCATGGCGGGTCAGAGAGCCAGCCAGCCAGGAGTGTGCGTGAAGGGGATTCGGGCCAAGGAAAACCACCCAGGGCCTGACCCTCTGTGGGGTCCTCATCCCAAAGCCAGCCCTGCCCGCGGCTGCCCCAACATCCTGGGGCACGGAGGGGCTCCCTCCCAACCCCCCAGGCAGACTGGTGCCCAGCAGAGGGGACACTTCAAGAACCCAGAACCAGCCTGGGTTCAACTCCCACTCTGCCCCCACTGCTTTGTGCAAATGGGGTCACATCTCTGAGCCTGTTTCCTCCTCTGTAAAGGGGGAGGGGGCTGGTTAAGGACGCCTGAGCCCTGCAGTGCCACTGTGATGATTAAGTTGGACACTCAAGAGTGTCTGCCGGGAGGGGACCCCTGTTCTCTCTCCAGTCTTCCTCACCTTAGAAGAGGGGGACTGGGGAGCAAGGGGAAGCCAGGTCTCCAAGGAGCACGCGCTGGACACAGTAACACTGTTGAGCGAGGCGAGGGTTCGAATCCGACCCCTGCTACTGAGAAGCTGTGTGACCAGGCCCCTCTGTGCCTGTTTCCTCACGTGTAGGAAGGGAATAATAAAGCAGGGCCGCATGAGGTGTGAGGACGGAGCCGCCGTCCGTGGAGCACTCGGCACAAAGCATGTGCTGGTCATGGGAAGCTAGTGTTGGCTCTGCGTTTCCTCCCAGCCCCTGGGGAGACCAAGACCACTTCCTGACTGAGGGTGTCTGGGGGTGTTGGCCCATGTGGGCCATGTGGGGCCCCCCAGTCACTCCTTTCTGGCGCCTGGCTCCCGTCTCCCAGCCTGCAGACCCTGGAGCCATCTCTCCACTCTGCACCCTCAGGACCCAGCAAGGCTGCCAGTACCCCCAACTTAGGCCAAAGTCAGGGCAGCAAGAGGCCTCGGCCATACTCTTCCCCTAGCCTACACCGGAATCTGGGGCTGAACAGGGCTTTTGGGGGTACCCTCTCAGTTGCAGGTTCTCTGACTCTCAGAACCTCTGCTGGCCCCCAGAGGACATGGCCTTCACCTCCTCAAGGCCTCCCCCACCACCCCCAACCTCCTGAACTGGGGAGGGATGGTGCACCCCCCACTCCAGCTGCCCCACGGAAGGGCCATGCTGCAGAAAGCCGGCTGAGTAAATAATGACATTTCCTCCTCTCCCCTGTGCTCCTCGCCCCCTTCCCCTTCCACAAATAAATTATCAACATGCCCAGGTCCCGGCGGAGCGGAGCATATCGCGGGGAACAATGGAAAAGCTTTTAATAGGATTCCAGGAGCTGCAGCCACTCGCTCACGGGCCCTAATGGAGATTGCTCCGTGACCGCGGGCCGCTCGCGCCCTCCTGGGCCCCTGGGGCCCAGCTCCTCCAGGGGGCGCCGAGGGTGCAAGGCCCAGCTGGGCCACCTGCTGATGTCACAGGCCAGCGTCTGGGCCCAGAGAGAAGCGCTCAGTGGCGGAGGGACAAAGCGCATGCCGGCCGCCCAGACTGCTCGCCCTCGGCCCCAGTGGACCAGGCCCATCGTAACATCCCTGAGGCGGACTCCTACAGGAAGCCCCCCGCCCGCCTCCCTCCAGGGTTCAGATGCACCTCTGCTGTGAGCCCTTCCCTGACCCCCTTACCCCAGGGATGCTGAATGACGTCCCGTGTTGGCAGAGGCCTGCAGGTGCCTGCACACAGTGGGGCCTCAGGGGACACAGGCGGAGTCCAGGGGCAGGGGGGTCGCTCCAGGAAGTCTGGGCTCAGAGGCCAGGGGGGACAGCCCGTGGACCTGGATAGGTCCCCAGCTCTGGAAGAGGCATGGTTGAGGAGAAGCTTCCCGAGAGACAGAGCTAAGGCCCTGGAGACCTTGGGGTTACCTGCCACCTCTGTGCCTCAGTTTCCCGTCTGTGAGAGCATGTGTAAGGACCCAGATGGAGCAGGGCCACATCTGCCCCTATGGTCGTCGCCCTTCCTCCTTGTCACCTTGGCCAAGTCACTTCACCTGTGTCTCATTTTCCTAGGGGACAATCGGGATAATTGCAGAGCTTACATCAGAGGCTTATGGTGGGGATTAATCCAGTGAACACTGACAGCACGCAGCCAGGCCTGACCGTGTCAGCTCCTGCTCGGACAATGACCACCATCTCCCAGGCAGTGGTGTGCTGGGGCGCTAACAGGGTGAGGTGCCGGGTCCTGGCTGTGCGACCTTGGTCTGGTCACTTTATCTGTCTGTGCCTGTTTTTCCTTCTGTGAAACGGCAGCTGTGAAGCCTCAAGGAGATCCTGCATGGGTAGGGTCCTTAGTGTGGCTCTGCGACAGGCGGTGTAGACAGTAAACACTTGGGAAGAGCAGCCACAGTGGCTTCTCTGCTGCCCTCATGGGAGGCACTGAGGTCCACTGGTCCCCAGCCTGGCTTCCACACTGAGGCCTGGCACACAGGGGGTACCCAGTAAATACCCAAGGGGGTTCCTGCCTGACCCCATCCAAGAGGATCCAGCCTGGGCACAAGGTGACATAGGAGACCCGACCTTTGCCCAGTTGAGGGGCCAGTCAGGAGCTGATCAGGTGCCCTGCAAGCCTGCCCGCCAGACCGGGTGGGTGCCCCTGAGTGCGGGAGGCGAGCCCCTTCCCAGGCCCGGAGCTCCACAGAGCCCCGGACATGGGCAGCACCCCAGCCCTGGACCAAGGGGAGCCTGTCGTAGCCACTGAAACGTGAGAACCCCAGCTTCCCGAGAAGCTCTTCCACGGACACCGTCCCGCGTCGCACTCATACTGACCCCGAGATGCGCTCTGTGGTTCCATTTCACAGGTAGAAGTTTCACAGTAGAAGCTGAGGCACAGAAAGGGATGAGGTGTCCAGGGGCACCCGGCTGATAAGTTTCAGAAGCGGGATTCAAACCCAGGTCCCCCAGACTCCAGAGCCCAGCACTTTGATTCCCCACAGCCCAGCTGCCTGGTGGATCCTGACTTCCTCGTGGCCTCGGACAGGGCATTTCCCCACTCTGTGCCTAGTCTCCCTACTCCGGCAGTGGGAAGAAGACAAGCCAGGCACAGCTGGTCGGGCAGAGGGCCTGGCACCGCCCAGCCCTCACGATAGCCCAAGCCTGGTGGGATGGGAGGGTCTTGGGGCTCAGAGTCCAGAGCCATGGTCTTGCTGGGCCCTTCAGGGCCTTGTAGTCCATCCCCTTGGCCAGCAGTAGTGGGGAAACTGAGGCACAGGTGGCTCTACTGTGACCGGGAGGGTCGGGGAGTACATGTGGTTTATCTCCCTGGACCGGTGGGCAGTCTACAGGGGGCGCAGCCTCTGTGAGGAGGGGAAGGGCTTCCGTGGCCCCCACTGCCCTCCAAGGAGCCCTCTCTGTATCCACGGGCCGGGACTGAGCATGGGACCCCCGGGGGCAGGGGTGGGGTGTGCGGTTCATTCACCTCCCAGCCTGGCTCGGGCCAGGTAAGGGAAGGCGGGTTAGAAGGGTTAGGTGTGAGCCTCTGGGTGCAAGAATGTGTTTGTGAAAGCACATGTGATCGAGAAGTGTGAGCACAACACACACCTCCCTCTCCGTTCTGACGTGGCCCTGGCAGGGCTGGGACCATGGATGACTCCTCTGTGGCCAGCTCCAGGCCGGGGCCACCACGGGCAGCTTCTCTGAGAGAATGAGCGAGACCCCCCCGTGCCCCGCTAAGCCTACATCCCCCTCTCGGCAGGAGCAACCCAGCCCCATCCAGAAGCCCAGTGGCTGACCAAAGGCCACCCTGTGCCTTCACTGCAACAGGCCTCCCGGGACCCATGGCAAACTCCCAGGATCTGGGGAGTGGGACCGACCCACCAGCAGCCAGACTGACCACAGAGGAGTGTGTTTAAATCAAGGTCATCCCAAGAAGCCAGCAGGTAGCTGCCGGACAGGGTCTGCAGGGAACCTTGGTCGGCACTTGATCCAGGACCCAGGTGGCTATGTCCCTTGTGGGCAGCTCTGTCCAGTGGCTTTTGTCCCTAGGAGGCCCAGCTGGCAGGCTGGGCCCTCTGCAGCCCCCCATGCCATCTCCTGAGGGGGGCACTCAGTTCTGGCTCACCATTCGTGCACCTGTTCACTGAGCCTGCACTACACTTAGCACCTACTATGTGCCAGGCCCCATAGCTGGCGCGGGGACACATGAGTAAACAAGAAGGAGAGACACAGTCCCTACCCTCAACCATCCTGGCTGCCCACCTGGCCCCCGACCCCTCCTCCCCAGCCCTGCTGCCACTCAGGACCAGCCAGCCAGGGGTCTCCCCCCTACCCCCCAGATTGGCCCTGGGTGTCCCCCACAGCCCCCTAAAAACTCAGCCCTCCCCTCTGCTCACCGTACCCCCACCAGGTAGCTGTTGGCAGGCCACCCCAGGAAAAGCCCATCGCGGCGCCAGCACCCACCCAGCGGCATTTTTTAGGACATTTTCTCCGGGCAGAATTTCCCAGGCATCGCCAGGGATGGGGAGCGGAGGGGCGATGGGGGAACGGGTTAGACAAGAGCAATTTGCTTCTGTAGATAAATGCCGGCTCCTCTCCGAAGCCAGTCCCCCCTTTCTTTTCTCTCTTCCTCGCTCGCTCTCGCTCTCTCTCTCTCTCTCTCTTTTTTTTTTTTTTTACAGTTTGCTAAATCTGTTGTAATCTGGTGCCAACGATTAATTCAGGCAGAAGGAGGGAAAGGGGAGTGAAACACAGTGCCACCGAGCAGCTTCTCGAGAGCAAGGCAGGCGGGAACAGCCATGGCGAGTGCCTCAGCGACCCCAGTTTTAATCCAGGTTTTTATTAAGTACAAAGCCATCACCCCCCACCAACAGCCCAGCCAGGCCTGGGCAGGCACAGCCTTGCAGCCAGCGGGGGTCCCCTGGGCTGCGGGATGCCTGGGTCCTGCTCTCTGCCTGGGAGGCAGTGTCCCCTAGTGGTTAGCCGAGCCCCATACAGCCGAGTCCTACTGCCTCCCTCCCTTCTTCCTGCAGCCGGCACGGCTGTGCCCAGGGCCCCATCCCCGTGCAGGGGCACACTCAGAGCCAGGCGAGGGTTCCTAAAGAACCCCCTTCGGCACTTGCAGCCCTGTCTACACAGAGACCGCTGTCCCGTCACAAACAAGCCCAAATATCCTCCTTCCTGGTCCATCAGATGCCGGGTCAGCTGGCCCATGTGGGAGGAAACGCAGCTCTCAGGAAGAGGGACCTGGGCCCAGGAAGCCCACCCTTTCAGTGGCCCACCCGGAAAGACTGGGCAGACGGTCCATAAGGCAGGCCCAGGAGCTGTGAGAGATGAAGGCAGACAGGACACCAGGGACTCAGGAGACAGGCCACAGGCCTGAAGATGCTGCCTACCCACCCCTCCCCGGCTCCCCACACCTGCCAAGGGGTCCGCAAACACCCAGCCCCTCCTCTTCGTTCTGTCTGCCAGGCCCATGTTTCTTGTGCTTCTCATTGACTTCTGTCCTCGCTTCGCATCCCCAGCTCAAGCGCCTCCTTCCGCGACCCCCAGCCCCAACAGGCACCTTTGTCACCCGGCCTCACGGGGCTGACTCCCCACTCCAGGGGAGGGAAAGTTTCTGATTTCTATCTGACCCCAACTCCCAGCTGTACGCTCCCTGAAGGGAAGATGTCGGGTTGCTTCTTTTCTCCCCAGACCCCAGCACGGTGCCTGGCCCATAACTCGTGCTCGGACACCTAGCTCATGAATAAATGAATGAATGAATGAATGAATGAATGAATGAAAGGACAAATGAACAAATGAAGAGGCAAGGAAGGAGGGAGAGAGGGGAAGACAGGAGAGCCGGGCTGCTGGCTCCTTGCCCCCACCTGCCCCAGCGATGCCGCCCCGCCCCCCTGCCCTCCCCGCAGTCTCCTCCCCACAGAGCCCAGCCCAGCTCTGGCCCCAACTCTGCTGGGTGGGAGGGGCGCAGGCAAGGCCACGGTGGGAATACAAAACCCAGGGCTGTGGGGAATCTGGCACACAACTTCCACAGGCGAATCAAGGCCCCCAGATGCTGACGTCATGCTCAGAACCGCTGACCCCAGGGAGCAGCTGGGCTCCAGGGGCCCCGCAGGCGATGGTAAACAGGCATCCACCCGCCGCACGGGCAAACACAGGCCTGCACGAATGCAGCCCCTCTCTGTGGAACCCTCTCGGCTCCAGCTGCTGCTGGAGAATGCTGGACTGGCTGGTGGGGGCGGACAGAGCTTGGCAGGGGCACCCTGGGGTCACACTGTCCTTCCCTGGTCTCCTCCTGGCTGTGCAGCCTGTGGCCCACCAGCCTGGCCTCCCCAGGTGACTGCCCCAAGGCGGAGGATAGCATGCAGCTGCCTCATGGCCTGGCACACGCCAGAGCAGGCCTGAGCTCTGTCTCGGGGACAACAGCGCAGGTTCTGGGGAAGGGACCCCACCCCCACCCCTATAGAGGGCCCAGCACCCAGGGCCTGAGGCCTTAGCCGGCCCCACCTTTCCACAGACCCGGCCACCGCCCTAAGAGTAAGCACTCACCCCACAGCAAGTGTTAAGGACCTCCAGCCGCGTCCGCACCCCTCACACCTCCTCCTGTGACGACCCCAAGGCAAACCCCCCAAGCCTCACCCCGTCCCTCCTGGACATCATCACTGCCACTTGGGGCCAGGCACTGGGGCTAGAACCCCTGCCAGCGAGTGGGGGCCATCCCACTGGAAGTGGGCTTCGGTGGCTGGGGTGGGGGCCGAGTCAGTCTTTCCTGGGACCCTAAGGCCAGAAGAAGCCCTTCATGAACCCAGGGTAGAGACCACCAGGGCCCCACATTGCTAGGCATGAAGTCTGGGCTAGGAGCTTCATAGGGACCACACCAGAGTGGGGCTCCCGAGGCGGGTACCGCTAGCACCCTGCCTTACAGAGGAGGACATCTGGAGCCCCAAAAGATCCAGGCGCTTGCTCTAGGTCAGCAGGCTGGGCGGAGAATCCCTGCCAGGAGCCCCACCTCCGGAGGACCCTCGGGCACAAGGGCTGGCCAGCTTAGCCAGCCCTGCGCACAGTCTCGATGGGCCCTGTCTCTGGGATCAAGACATTTCTCGGCCCTAACTCCAGGGCAGCCTGGCTGGCTGGGGAGGTGGCCACCAACAGGTCCCCAGCTACCCGAGGACACGCAGTGGGGCCAGCCACACTGAGGGCAGGGCTTACGCCCCTTCCCCTGGCCCCGCCCCTGTCACACATGCCCCGCCCAGCACGAACTTGCCACCGCCACCTATGCCCCTGTCCCAGCTGGGCGGGCAGAGAGGGCTGCGCCCTACGAAACCCAAGGGCCTCATCCTCCCTGCACCAGGGCCCCTGCTTCCTGACAACTGCCATGGCGCAAGGCCCCCATGGGCGGTCAGCTGCTGCCAGGCCCACCTCCCTGTCCCTCAACACCCGCCGTTTTGGGTCCCGCGGGACGTCATGTCTTTCACTCCGCTCATTTGGAAGTAAGTACAGACACAACCTGCCCATCTTTTGTGCACGGCCCTACCCTCCTCTCCTGCACTCGGGGTGCTCCCCACCGCTCTCACGAAGTGGGACCGCCACTGTATCCCCCTCTGCAGGCAGGGAAGCAGGGTCCCCAGAGACGAAGGCCTGGGGTCACCCAGCGGGCAACATGGCCTCAGCCACCAGGCCCCAGGCTGTGCGGAGCTGCATCTCGCTCCGCCTGGAGCCCTGGCAACAGGTGACATGGGAAGGTGGCAGCACCCCTCCCCACCACCTTAGACGCAGACTCGGTGCGCCTCCCAGGGGCTTTAGAGAGGAGGCCTCAGAGGAAACACAGGGGGGACCCAGGGAGCGTGTGGTCGCTGCTGATGGTCAGGGTCAGCCTGCAGCCCCCCACAGTCTCCAGGCGGGGAGGGAGTCCGATCCCCAAGCCCTCCAAGGCCTCTGCATGTGCCCTCAGTCTTCAGGGACCCCTCCAGCCCAGGAGCGGGGACATCTGTCCATGTCCCCCCATTTTGTAATGTAGTCCCATTCCCCGTTCCCCGCCAAGCTCAACCTCAGGTGGAGGGGACAGTTGACCCCACCGAGCAACAGGGGAAATGAGTCTCAGAGAGGCAGAGGGACTTTTGCAAGCCGTAGGTGGTAAAGCAAGGGCCCACAGACGGCGCATCGTCTAGAGGAAGTCGCTGTAGGCTGCCGCAGCCCCGGGGCCCACCTGGCTTACACTGGTGCTGGGGAGGCTTTGTATCGAAAAGTCTGGTCGCTGTCTCTGTGAGATCACGCGGTGTGTGGGGGGTGCACCTGTGTTCCCCCCACATCCACATACTCCAGTCTGCCTTCCTCCCCTACTCTCATACCTGCCCATGGCTGGCCCTTGAGCCAGGATGTGACAGTCCCTTGGCTCCTCATGCCCCTCAAGCCTACGGGGGCCGCCTCACTGCCTGCCTGCCCAGCTGGGCACCATCCCCTCCCGCGCACTGGCCGTGGCAGCTCAGGCCATTTCCATTTTAAACCTCCGAGGAAGCCCCGAACAGTCGCCCACAGAGTCAGCACCAGCTGACAGGTGATGTTCGTGCCTCTCCTTCTGGGGCTGGCAGAAAGACAGGCAGTTGGCTTTCACTCCAGAAACAGCCTGGAGCCCCCGAGTGTGGCCACCTTCTCCACGGCTGCTGGGCAGAGAGGGGCCGCTCCAGCCCACATCCCTCTGCCAGTGGCCTCCTGCATCCTGCGGGGCTCTGCGCCCCAGGCCGGCAGCCTGCTCCCCAATTCCTAAGCTACCTGGGGTGGCAGACGAGCCGGGCTGGCCTCTGTGCCTCCTGAGGAGGCAGGGGCCAGGGTGGGGCAGGACAGGGAAGGACCCAGCCATCCCAGCCCTCTGCCCCCAGCCTCGGCTTATTTATTCATTCACATCAGGACTCTGGCTTCGGCCCCTCAGGGGCCTGGCACACCTCAGCTGGACTGTGTTCTCTTAAAACCACACACCCGAGAGAGCCTGGAAGCCCTTAGGCTTGGGAAGCCTGGGGCAGCCCCCTGATAGCCCAGCTCCACAACTTTCTCCACCTCGAAGAGCTCTGATCAGCCTGGTTCCCCGCAGCTGGGCAACAACACTCGCCAGCCTTCCGCCCCTGGGCCTCCAGCCCCGGAGAGGAGGGGCCGCGCCCGGCAACCAGCTTGAGGTGGGGGGGACTCCTCTGCCCCCGGCCTCCAGCCCGGCTGCCCCCCACCCCGTTCCACCCGCTAGGTGCACCGCCCAGGCCCCCGGCCCCACACACGGTTGACAGTCCACAGCGCGCATAGGGAGGGAAGTTGGAGGCTGCTTATGCCCCCCTTGAAGTCGTTTTAAAAATAAAACCTCGCTCCAGCCGTGACTCACGCGGATGGTGGGGACGGGAGCGAGGCGCCCCGGCCGGCCGGCTGCCTCTCTCCGCGCACCCCTAACACTCCGGTTCCCGGGTGCGGGGCCAGGGCCGGAACCGGCCAGCCCAGCCTGGCGCCCCCACCCCTCGCTGCGAGCCGGGCCACCTCCCCGGGGGCGCAACGAGGACTCGGGCTGGGGCTCCGATCGAGCCCCCGCCCTTTCCAGCCCCTGCTCGGGAGAGTGGAGCCGCCGGCCGTGCACCCCGCGCCTCCCCGCGGCGGGGCCAGCGCCGCGGGCGCTCGGCTGTCGACCCGGGCCCCCCACCTCAAATCCCAAAGGCTGCGCGGGCCCCGCGGCGCCCGGGAAAAACAGGGTGGCCCGACCCCGCCGCGCCTCCGCGCACTCCCGGCCCCCGCCCCGCCGGCCCCGGAGCCCCGTCCCGCACGCGCGGCCCCCGGCCCCCGGCCCCCGCCCCATGCATCCTTCCTTACCTGCGCAGCGGCCAGGGAGGCGGGTCTCCTCGGGAAACTTTGCGGCGACGGCTGAAGCCTCAGGGGTTATTCCAAGGAGCGGGCGGGAACCCGAGCCGGAGGGCGCCCAGGGGGGCCCGCGAGAGGAGCCCCCGGCGCGCGGCGGAGCGCGGTGGCGGGCCCGGGGCGGGGGGCGCGCGGCGGCGCATCTGCCCAGCTCGGGCGCCCGGCGGAGCCGCGGGGGGCGTGCGCGAGGTGCGCCCGGCGGCCGGGGTGCGTGTGCCCGGGTGGGTGCGCTCGGCGGGGCGAGGGCCGGCAGCGGTGCTTGCGCGAGTGGCGGCGGCGAGCAGGGCGCGGGGAACCAGGCTGTGCGGCCGCCTCTCCCCTCGCGGCGGCGGCGGCGGCGGCGGGGGCTGTGCGTGAGAGCGCGGAGCGGGGAGGGAGGGAGGGGAGGAGGGGGAGGCAGCAGGCGAGGGGGGGTGGGGGGAGGGCGGGGAGGAGGCGACGGGGGCGGGGGCGCCGCGCTGCGCACTGGCCGGCGGGACCCGGCGCGGGAGGCTACGCCGCCGCGCGGGGACTCGGGCCCAGCCGGGAAGAAACGGCCTCCGCGTCCTCCTCCCCCTGCCCTCGGCTAAAATGGCTAGGGGCGGGGAGGGGGGTGGGGGTGGGAGGAGGTTGGGGAGCTAACCCGCCGGCGGCGAAGAGGGAGGTTTCCAAAGCCAGCCTCCAGCTTCGGGCCTGTGGGGAGAAAGAAAGGGGTTCTCCCTCACGTGCTGCCTCCCCTTACACAGCTCCTCTCTGCACCCACTCATTCATCCATCGTTCCAGCCATTCATTCATTCATTCGTTCACTCATTCATGTCCACCGGTGCATTCATTCACAAACAGGTACCCACCACCTACTCCTTGAGCCAAGGTATCCGCTTCCTCCCTTCCCCTTCCGCATGGGGACCTCCTCACCTGCCTTGCTCTAAACATCTGATCCGTTCCCGGTGGGGTGCTCCACGCAGCTGCCCAAGTGGGGCACGCCCCAGTCCGACCCCAGCCCCGCCCTTCGCCTCACTGGCCGCTTGTGACCTTGAGCAAGTTTCTTAACCTCTCCCAGCCTCAGTGTCCTCTGTTGTAAAATGGGAGCATTAACAACCTACCTCCAAGACTTCCTGTGAGGCTTGAAGGAGACCTGGAATGGGAAGCAGAGGAGGGCAGTGCCTGGCGCTCATTAGGGGCTCTGGAAATGTCTGCACCTGTTGTGTGCGGGGGTCTGATGTGGGTGTGGGGTGGGGCACCAGACCTTCCTCCTCTTAGTCTAGAAGTCCCAGGGCTCTCGGCATTCTGTAGGATACCAGGGAACTCTTCATCACCAGCCTCAGGCCTGGTCAGACCTTGTCACCAAGCCCCACCACCCCATCCTGCCATCCGTTTCCCTGGAGGGTTGCTGAGTGAGCCCCTGCCTCTGCCTAGACACCCCCTCCTTCAAGGCCCCACTGCTGGCAGGTCCCAGCTGCCCAGATTTCCCACAGTCTGGCCTGGACCCCTCCCCCAACACCCATCACCCTGTCTCCTACCCACTGTCCCAGGGGAGGCCCCTGTGAGATGCTTCTGGGGGCCACATCACACTTTTTGCTGTCCTTCCAGGTCCAGCCCAGCTACCCCTCCTCTTTGATGCCTTCCAGATTTCCCCCCGGGGGGGGGGGGGTGTCTCAGTAACGGATACAGCCCCTCCCCCCCACCTCCTGTGCTCTCCCCTCCCCTCCCCCTCTCCCCACCCCAGCCCAGGAGCACACTGAGGCCTTGTCTGAGGCCTCAGGTGAGCACCCCTGCCTTCTGGCCTCTCCCGCCTCACCTCTCCCTCCTAGTTTCCCTCCCCTTAACTCCCTCTCTTCCTTCTACGGCTTTCTGCTCAATTCACCAAACAGCTATTTTTTTCTCCCAATTTTTATTTATTGCCCAAACAACATTAAACCAACAATAAAGGAAAGAAAAATCACCCACAATGCCACCGCCCTGTGGCGTCAACAGCCCCATTCCTCTGCTCCCTTCCAGGCCTGTCCACACACCAGCGGCTGTAATCTGTACAGAGCTGTGGTTCCTACTCCGCCTCCCTAAACCCCCAGATGGACGTGGAGGAGCCCCCCAGGGGCTCCATCCGGGCGCGACGCACGTTGCTCAGGAAGTGGGTGCTGTGTCTCCCCCCTCTTCTAAATGGAACCCTTTGTAGGAGGGGCCCCTTTCCACTCGGTGCCTCAGAGTGGAATGGATGGGCTGTCTTTAGCTCTGTCTGTTGCCGTCAGATATCCAAATACCTGCTTCATAATTGTGGTTTTAATGGCTGCATGGTATTCCACCCAGCCAACGGACCGGCTCATGCCCGGTGATGAGCACGGTTCAGGGAATGCTATTGGAGGTCCACTGTGTGCCGGGCACTTCTGAAGCACCAAAGACCAAAAGCGAGTGGCCCTGCTGGATCCTACCCCCCCCCCCCGCCCCCCCTCCCCACCAAGCTGGAAACACAGCAGGAGGGCTGGTCCCCCACGCCCCCACACACACCCAGAGTGATGGCTTAGGAGGACTTTGGGGAAACAGGCTTTGTGACCACATGACCCCACAACACGGGGCCAAGTCAGCCGTGACATCCAAGGACAGCTTCCCCGAGGAGATGGCTCTTGAGCTAGGTCTTGGAGGGTCAGGGGGAATGTTCTCATTCCACCTTTGTTCCTGGGGGCTATGACATAAAAGGGCCCGAGGTTTGGAGATCAGGAGTTCTTGGTGGGAGCCGGGGAGAAGGGGCTGGGGGCTGTGGAAGATGACGGGAGTGATGTCATCCAGACTGGGGGAGGGGGGTAAAGGGCTTTGAAGGAGACTGGGGAGTCCGGCCTTGATCTTGAAAGGAATAGGGTGCCAGGGAGGGAGTGTGACTACAATCCCTTGGATCCCTTGTGCATTCAGCAGATGCTTCCCAAGCACACACACCCCCTCTGCTCCCCTGAGTAGAGTAGCGGGGCTCCCTGAGGGCACAGTGGGTGGTGCCGGGGATGGGGTCCTAGCCCCAGGGACTGAACTTGCTTAGAACCCTGAGCTCTCAGACATGCAGTGCTTGGCGGGAGGCAACACCAGTCACCCAGGGACGATTTGTGGCTTCAACCTTGGGCTCGCCAAGCCCCAGCTGCTCTGCTCCCAGGATGGCAATAACCCAGGCACAGTCTGCAGCCAGGTGCGGCGGGCCCCACCACCGGGCAGCCAAGGTCACCGAGGCCCTGCCACCTGCCTGTCCCCTCCGGAGTCCTGACATCAGCAGCCTGCTTGCCACCTCACCCCTTACCCACTGGCCACCCTGGGCCTTCTCCCTGTTGCTCACTTTTCTTGTCTTGGTGGGGTCCTCCCAGACCTCCGCAGGCTAGTGTGACAGGGGATGAGGTCACCCTCTACGCCGTGAAACTGTGGCAACAGGACTCAGCATGGTCAGACCCTTGTCATCCAAGGATGTACAGCGCTTGGCCCTGTTTGGGTCTCTTCTGGGCTGGGGGTGGGGGAAGGGTGGACCTAACTCCTGTGGGGGACAGAGTGGCCCCTC
Organism: Lontra canadensis; assembly: GCF_010015895.1. Taxonomy (NCBI): domain Eukaryota; kingdom Metazoa; phylum Chordata; class Mammalia; order Carnivora; family Mustelidae; genus Lontra; species Lontra canadensis. Next base: position 3,950,544 of record NW_022631060.1, on the reverse strand, counting down.
TGGTGGTCAGGGGCCATCACCAGGCACCCCTTCACCCGAGGCTTTGTCTTGGCTGTCCAGGAATGAAGGCCCACGGGGTGGTGGTCAGGGGACAGCGCACTCAGAGGGCGAGAACAGATGTTCAAAGGGCATGCCCTTGGACGTCAGCCAGACACCTGAGAGACAGAAGTTCAGCTTCCCCCACAGGCCGCAACTTGGGTGGCATTTTCAGGGAGGGGAGGACCCCTCTGGCCCCAAACGTGAGCAAGAGGGCCACCTGCTGGAGTTTCCGCGCCCCCTTTCTCAGACTGGAATCCACCCCCCTCCCCCCACCGCAACCATGTCCTGAGGTTCTTGGTCTTGGACATCACTACCCTCCAAGATCCCCACAGTCCTCTCGGTCTGGGGGCACCAGAGTGGGGTGGGGCAGAGAATCAGTCCCCGAAAACCTGTCCTCCCTGTCCCCCAGACCCTGGCCCCCCAGGTGACACCCCAAGAGCCACAGGCGCGTGGCCCGGGGACTGGCTGGCCCCGCAGACCTGTCCGAACGGACCATCCCTCACCAGGAAGTTCCGCCAGCTTCTTGGACTTCTGTGATCCATGTCCTGATGCCCCTAGAATCCCTGTCACCACCGTGTGCTAAACCTTCCCATCCTGCACTGCACAAAAGGTTGAGGCGCCCCCCCACACACGTGTACAGGACTAAGGCAGTGCACCCCAGCCCAGAAACTCAGGTTGAGTAAGGAGGGGGCAAGGCCCCTAGTCCTTGGGGAAGTCCCTGAGAGGGCGCCAGGGAGTGGGGACAGCGGAGACAAAGCCAGGGGGACAAAGCCTCCAATTCCCCCAGGGTAGCAATGGGAGCAGGTGGGGCCAAGGAAAGTTCTGGAAAAGCCAAGGTCAGGGCAGGAACTCCCCTCTCCAGGCCTTATTTCCCTGCGATTTGCTGCCATTCCGGGGCCAAGCCAGCAGCTCCTCACCCCTCAGTCCTGGGTCTGAGGGTCCTGTCCTCTGAGAGGCCTCCCTGAGCACCCCCTTCCCTGGTGAAGTCGCCTTGTTCTCTCCAGTCCCTCGATTTCTCCGTGGGGGGCGCGTGGCCCCATTTGTGCTTACATGGGATGTGTGGGTCTGGGTCCTTGGACACTGACATCCCTGCAGGGGCTAGTGGGTGCGGGCTGGTGGCCTGTTCGCTTCTCGAAGAATGTGCGATAACACGAGCCCGCGTTCGGTGGTGCGGGTTTTATAAGCGTCTGCGCCCCCTCCCCGGCCGACCCTGAGCAGCTGGAGGACGTGGCCTGGGCCCACAGTCCCTGCCTGTCCCAGCACCTGCGGGCCGAGGTGGCTCCGGGGAGAGCAGGCAGGTGTTGTTGAGCGACTGAGTGCGTGTGCCGGCGACTAAGCCTCAGGCTAACTGAGAACCCCCCAGTAAGGCGATGGTGACAGAGCCGCCTAAGGCCACCTGTGATCCCTCAAACTGGCAACTGCCCCTGAGATGATGGTTCCAGGGGTTACCAGAGGGGGCCAGACCACTTTCCTCTTCCAGCCCACTGGACAGAGGCGAGAAGGGGGGCGAGCTCGCCCGCCCTCCCCAGCCTTGGCAGGCGTGTGGGGAGGCTTGTCTCTGATGAGCTACTCTCCTTGGGGAGTCTCCTCTTCTCCCCACAAATGACATCACTGCCCCCCACCCCTCATCTGTGCCACACACCCGGGGAGGGGGCTACCTCTCCTTCTTCCTCCCTCCCCCCACCCAGCCATTATTCCCAGCAGAGGTAACATCTTCTATGGTGATTTGAGCAATTCTTGACTCTGGCTATCATTCACCTGTTACACACATCCCAAGTTCGGGAAGGGAGAAGCGGACTGTGTCTTGAAGGATAGTCCAGGTGGAGAGAACGACATGCGCCAAGGCGTGGGGAGTAGATGGTGGCAGGGGTAGGGGGCAGAGGGTGTGGAGGGGGAGGCAGAAGTGAGGCTGGAAGGGCAGGAAGGCTGATGAGGAAGGAAGTTGTGGGAGCAAAGGGAAGGCCCATGCCCAAGACTCAGGGGAGCCAGAGGGCCTGAGGAGGGAGAAGGGGAGGGCAGGGTGGAGGCTAGAGGGGTGGGAGAGCCCCCAGCTAGGGTGATTGGAGCCTCAGACACTCCTGGTGGGATCATTGCCTCCAGTGACACCCCTACCCCATCACTGCATCTCTCCTGACTCCTTTTCTGGGGCCGCAAACTCTGTCTTCCTCTTCACCCCCCTTCTCCCACCCCCTGGCTCAGTCCAAGTTTACCGCCTCTGTCTACTCTGCCGCAGCACAGGGGCTCCTGGGCCAGCTCTGCAGACCACCTCCCCAGGGGCTCACACAGCTCCTGACCCCTTCCTCTCAGGTCCCCCCGTCCCTCCAGCGGGCTCCAGCACCTCAGAGCAACTCAAGCCACTAAAGATAGTGGGGGTGGGGGGAGTGCCAGTGGGAGTGTGCACATGGTGTGTCCTGAGCTCGGGGTCCCCCTCCCCGAGTCCTGATGGTCCAGGGCCCCCCCCACCTGCTACGCAAAGGTGCAGCCAGGCCTGGCAGGTTCTGAGCTAAGTATACTGCTGAGATGGGGTGCTGGGAGGAGCCGGAGAGGGGAGAGGGGGGGAAGGGGGGAGGGCACCGGCCATGGGCTGGGGGGGAGGGGGGCGTCGTTGCCCAGCAACCACCACGCGGCAAGGAGGGATTCTTAAAGAGCTGAGCAGAAAGGCTGAGCTTTGGAGGGGCTGAGGCGCAGTCTCGCATACCAATGGCTGCTGCTGCCAGCCTCCTCCCCTTCCCTCCTCCTCCCCTCCCTCCTAGGAGAGGAGCCCCAGCTGGGAGAGCAGGAGGATGGAGAGGAGGGGCGCTTAGCCCAGGGCAGGCTTGGGGCAGCCAGGGCCAGAGCCAGGCTGGAGTCCTATCCTGTCCCCACATCACGGGGGCCTGGGGGTGGGGGAGAATGGCCACCCTGAGGCCCACAGGCGGGGGGCACCCTGGGCTGCCCGACCCTCGGGGTCTGGGATGGGAGGGAGCTAGGACTCCTCCCCCCGGCCCCACCCGGCCCGCTGGTGGCCTCCTGGTGCTCCTGCATAAGGCGGAGAAGTTCTAGAGCCCTCTGGGGGCGCCTGGGTGGCTCAGTCGGTTAAGCATCTGCCTTCAGCTCAGGTCGTGATCTCGGAGTCTTGGGATCGAGTCCCACATGGGGCTTCTTGCTCAGCGGGGAGCCTGCTTCTACCTCTGCCTTCAGCTCCCCCCACTTATGCGCACTCTCTCTCTCTGACAAATAAATAAATAAAATCTTAAAAAAAAAAACTGCCTTCTCTTGGCTGTGACCTTGAATGAGCTACCTCCCTGGCCTTGTGTCCTGAGAGTCACACAGATAGCAGAGGAAGCAGATCAGGCTGTGTCTGGTGGGTAGAGTTTCTGAGGAAGTCCCTCCTGGTGTCTAACTCGAATTCTCCACGCAGCAAGTGCTGGCTGCCTCTCTGCCTCTCTTCTGAGACGGGAATGTCTGTCTGGCCTCAGTCCAGCACCTAATATTCTAGAAGCAACAAGGGTAAGGATTCAGCTGTGAGATCTTCTGCCGGTTCCTTTCCTTCTAGGGTCCCAGTTTTCCATCTGCACCTGGAGGGGCTGGGCTAGGCCAGGATGCCTTGCCAGGGTCCACGGAGGGGCCTCTGGATTTCTGCTTCCCTCTCAGACATCATGGGGAGAGCTCCCTTCCTGCTTCCCGCAGTGGTGGAAGGTGGGGGGGGGGGTCAGGAGAGTGGGGGACCGGATTGTGCCACATTTGGAAGCCGATCCCATGCCCAATCCAATCCTGTCTCTCCTGGTCCTCTGAGTCTCTGAGTAGTCTCTGTGGGTCAGCGTTACCTCTCCTGTCCTCTGTCCACCCATCCTCGGCCACCACCGTCCTCCCTACTCCCTCCCCGCTCCTGCCTCCCAGTCCACCCACTCCGGTCTTCTCCCCCTCAGCTCTGAGGAGGCTTTTTCTCAAGTGCAGTCCCAGCCCTGCTGCTTCCCACTCCAGCACCTGCCAGGGCTCCCCACCCTGGGAGACCGGATCACAGCCCCCTGGGTTGGGCTGACCCTCTGCCCTCAGCTTGATCACACTCCCCTCTCCAGAACTACCTCCCTCCCTAACACTCAGAGCTCATTCATCCCTCCAGACTTTGTGACCAGGGGGCAAATCAATGTCTGTTGCAGGAGTGAATGGTATAGTAAGAGTAGGTCTTTGGTGCCAGGCCTATGCTGGCTTCTGGGGCCCTAGAATGAACAATGCACGCTAGGTCCGCTCCCATTGGCTGCCATGCTGGTACTAAAACCAGTAAACAAATTCCTAGACAAGATCCTGCTGATGGGACCAAGGTGTGGTCTTCAAAATAAACAAGGTGAGAAGAGGAACAGGGCAGGAGACACTCTCATTGGGTGGGTCAGAGGAGGTGCCGTTGTCATGGAGACCTGAAAGCTGAGAAGAGGCCGGTCTGGAAAGAGCTGGAAGGGTGTGCCAGGTAGAGGGAGCAGTATATGCAAAGGCCCTGGGTCATAAAAGAACCAGATCCACTCAAGGAAGAGAAGAGAGGCCAGGACACTGAGGGGGAGCAGAGCGTGGTATGCGGCCGTGCATTCGTGGAGAGGAATATGGATTTTATTCTAAGTGTCATAGGAAGCTATTTGAGAGTTTTAAGCAGGAAAGTGACATGATCTAATTTATATTTTAAAGCGATCATCTGAACAACCACTTCGGAGAGCAATTTGGCAATAACTAGTAAAGTTAAAGATGTGCGTATTTCACAACCCCCACAACCCCCCACCCCCAGCGTATGTGTGCGGGAGACAGGCTGAAGCACGTGGGTTTGGGGGGTGTACAAGATGCTCCCCGGGACAAAACCGGGCCTTCCTGGCTGATGGTCAGAGGGAAGACAGCTGGAGGAGGCGGGCCAGCCCCAGTCTGGCATATTACACAGCAGTGAAGACAGACCATGCAGCCCTGGGAACTCGGGCAGCCCATCCCAGGCGCTCCCCTTTATAGATAAAATGAACAGACCAAGGTCATAGCTTGCTGAGGGGCCTACAAAGGAAAACTCTAAAGAAAATACACGCCAAATTCAAGGTAGCAGGTTCCTCCATAGGTGGGGGGAGGGTTTGCCCTCCTCTGTGAGGTCCTGTGTGTGGGGCTTGGGGTGAGGGGTAGGGCGTGGGCTGGGTGCACATCCGGGCAACCGTGCATGTGCCGCATAGCTTTCGTGCATATGAGGTCAGTAGAAAAAGGGCGCCTGGGTGGCTCAGTTGGTTAAGCGTCTGACTCTTGGTTTCCAGCTTAGGTCATGATCTCAGGGGAGTTCAGAGTTTTAAGATTCTCCCTCTCCCTCCACACCCCACCCCCTACAGGGGGCACGTTGCTTGTGCCCCTGTGCTCGTGATCTCTCTCTCTCTTTCTCTCCCCCTAAAATAAATAAATACATCTTGAAAAAAAAGAAATAGAAAAGGATCAGTTGCTGGAGGGTGAGAGGCAGCGGACCAGTTGGCCAACACTCTCTTTTCTTCTCCAAGCTCATGGTTTATGTTCTGCTCCAATACACCCGGGTTTTCTCCTCCAGGAAGAAAACTGACGCTCAGAGAGGGCAAGGGCCTGCCTGGGGTCACCCAGCAAGCTGGGGATGAAGGAAGCTATGACCCTGAGGCCCCTTCCACTGGGGCTGAGCAGGGAGGTCAAGGCTGCCTTGGGGACCTCCTCACACCCCTCCCAGCCACAGAGGAGGGGCCTCCTGCTTCTCGCCGACCCGGGACATTTTCTCCTGCTGTCCACTTGTCCGCTCTCCCACCCGCCAGGGCTGCCTCGGCCCCAGCCCCTCATTCCTGCGGAGAAGGAGACTGCACCCGGCTGGCTGGGGCCCAAGCCGTCTCCTGGTAATTGGGTTTCAGGGATGCTCATGGTTATGCTAATGGCGCGGCTGGGAGCGCCAGCCCCCTGGCTCCTGGGGGAGGGGAGGCCCCGAGCAGCCGGGGGTCCCCCCAGTGCTGCAGCCTTCAGCAGCCCTAACTTGGAAATCAGAGCGATTCAAACCCCGGCTCCCCCGACCCCCCAGCTCCGTGACCTTGGGCAAGTCCTAACACCTTGCCCTGACTCTCTTTCCTCATCTGTAAAGTGGGAAAAATAACAGGGCCCTCTCTTTAGGCTCTGGGGCGAGGGAAAGTTGAAAGGATCCACTGGAAACACTTGGCCCAGTGCCTGGCCCAGAAAATTTGCTCGATAAATGCGTTATTAACTATTTTTTGTTTTTCTTTAAAGAGGTCCTGCAGGAGAGTATGGGCAGGGGCTAAAGCCCGTACTCTGCACGATGAGCTAATGGGTGACTCATTTTCTTTTGCTTTTTGTTTATGTATATCATCCAATTTGGGGCATTCGACATGAATTTCTTGTATAACAAAAATACCAATAAGTAGAAGTCGCCTGGGGACAGGGCATGGAGAATGGGTGTTGAGGGACATTGAGGCTCCAAGGACTTGGGGTCCAGCTTGGGAACAGATGTCTGGGAAGTCGGATCTTAGTGGGGGTGGAGCCGAAGAAACCCAGGCAGGAGGGGACTCTCCTGCAGCCAGGGCACCTGCTTAGAGCTTGAATAACCAACTGGATGGCTTTTTCTTTTCTTTTTTTATTTTTTTTTTTCTGGGTGGCTTTTGTAGGCAGAGGTGTCGGGGAGGGCCCCCTGGGGTAGACTGGGGGCTCTGGAACCAAGGATGGGAGGCAGGAGATGTGGGGCAGGACTGGGGGAGGCCCTTCCATGGCAAAGGGAGGCTGATACAGGGCCAGTGGGAAAGGGAGACCCTGGAAGGGGGATCCCGGCTGGGTACAGCTCCCAACAAATTTAGGGAATCACAGCGCTCCTCTCAGAGAAGACGGAGTGGGGACTCAGTCCTGAGGGCAGACAGGCTAGATCTGGCTGAGTGGGAAGCTTAGTGGCCCAGGTTCCTGGCAGGCCAAGAGGATTCAAACCCTCTCTCCACCACTTTAATCTGTGTGGCCTTGGGCCCCAGACTTACCTGAGCCTCAGTTTCCCCATCTGTGAAAGGAGCTACAGGATCCCCACAGCTCTCCCTAGGAGGCTGGTGAGCAAACCTTGGTAGGAAGAAGCTGCTGTTAAGATTATTAATCCAGGGGCGCCTGGGCGGCTCAGTGGGTTAAGCCTCTGCCTTCAGCTCAGGTCGCTCAGGCCATGATCTCAAGGTCCTGGGATCAAGCCCAACATCAAGCTCTCTGGTCAGCAGGGAGTCTGCTTCCCCCTCTCTCTCTCTAATAAATAAATAAAATCTTTAAAAAAAATATTAATCCAGCCCATCAGCAGGCTGACCCCCTTCTCCCTGGCTGACCAGGGACCCCAGCCCCTCATACCCACTGCCACTGTGGAGCCCTGAGAACCTAACAATTTTATAGGCTTTTTTTTTTTTTTTTGAAGATTTCATTTTTAAGTAATCTCTCCACCCAATGTGGGACTTGAATTTACAACCCCGAGATCAAGAGTCGAGCGCTCTTCCGACTGAGCCGGCCAGGCACCCGGTTTTATAGTGATTTTAAACTATATCATCTCTGCCCCACAAGAGCCCAAGACCCCGGGGGCCCAAGATCACAGCTGGGGGTTCAGGACCAGAACTTGCAAAGCACAAGAATGGTGGCTCCTCCGACTAAGAGCGGAGACCTTGAGCAGCTCACTTTGCCGCTCTGTGCCTCAGTTTCCCTATCTGTCCATAGGACGGGAAGGGGTGTGTGTCCACACGTCAGGCTCCTGCCTCCCAGCCTGGGGAAGGTCTAGGAAGCCTCACATCCCCCACCCCCAGGCAGCCCCACCTAAGAGGACAGTGACCTTGGCCTGGGGGACCAAGTCTGTCAAACACAGCAACTGCTTTCACAGCTTGAGATGCCTTTGAAGTCTCTTGTTTTATCTTCAAAAATTCAGCACATGTCACATTTTATTCCATCTGTGGGACATTTCTAATCTAAAGCGTGTTTTAAACAACTCACCCTCAAGTAACACGGATACCCAGCACAGGCCTTCAGGAAGTGGGGGCGGGTGACTGCTCTGTGTCCCAAGAACAAAGCCCGCTCCCCTAACCCTCCGGGCGGGGCTGGGGCTACCAGCGGTCTGGTCTGCCGGCACCAAGCACTGTGCCAGACTTTGGGGTGCGGGGGGCCATGGGGGCTCACACCCAGGCATGGGGCAGCTGCAACCGTAGGGATGGGACACACACAGGTATTGTGGGGTGCTCCAGGCCTGGGAGGGTCACCTCCATAATGCAGTCACCAGCAGGTCCCCTTCTTGTCCACTCTGAGCTGCTCTGGCCCCAGTTGGCTCTGACCTCCTCTCCCACTTCTCTCCCCCAACTCACTCTGCTTCAGCTACAAATGGTCTCCTCCCTCTGCCTCAGGACCTTTGCACAGGCCGTCCCCCCCCAGGGGGTGCCCCTCACAGCTGGCTCCTTATGTTCAGCAGATCCTTGACTCCTTCTAGATCACCCCCACCCCACCCCACCCTCACTTACTGGCCGGCCATTCTCTCCTCGCTTCCTAACCTCTGACACAAATGGTAATCTTTGTTCGAGTTCATTCTTGTTCTGTTGTTTCTCTGCCTCCTGGATAATGAGCTCTGTGCCCACAGCGCCTGGCCCAGCTGTGTCCCAGCGCCTGGCATAGAGTAGGGGCTGGATTTGTATTTGTCAGATGCTAGGAAGCTGAGATCTAGCCTTCTGAGGAAGGGGGAAGGGAGTGGGCCAGGCTGAGGGGCTGGGGTTTTGGGGGAGCAGCCTTCATTCCCCGAGGCTGGCCGGTGGCTGGCAGCCCTGCAGGCACTGAGGGCCAAGACAAGGCATTTGGAGCAGCGGCAGCGGCGGCCTCTGCACACCAGGGGGCTGTGACCAGCTCAAAGTCACCACTGTGCCCGCTCACCAGGGCTCTCCCCGGCCCAGTAACCTGCTCAGCGCTTTCCTCGCTTTCCTCGGGTCACTGGGTCTCCTCTCTGCAGCCCAGCCCCCGCACAACACCCGCTCCCCTCCTACACCCTAGCCTGGAGGATGTGTCAGGGACGAGCTGGGTGGCTCCTCTGTGGCCTCCTGCCACTGCCCTTGGACCAGCCCCATCACCTGCACACCCCCCACCCCTGGTCCTTCCTCCAGAGGGCCCCTCGGGTAGGCTCTTCCACAAGTCCTGATGTCCACAGAGCTGGGCAGACCCCAGGGTGGCCTCGCTGAGTGACTCTGGGCATAGCCCCTAACCCAGTGTAAATGGTTGGCAGTCAGCTGCTGTGCGTGGAGCTCAGGGCTGGGAGTTGGGGACAAGTATGAATGACACACACAGCACTGACCTGGGAGGTAAGGAGGCTGGAGGCAGTGATCTGTGGCCCGCAGGAGCCAAGGTGGGTAGCTGGGTGTGCCCCTCAAGGCTGGCTCTCAGGGTGGAGGGTGTACAGGGTCTCCTCTAAAGAGGCAGTAGCCCATGCAAAGGCCCTGGGGCTGGAGGAAATGGAGCCACTTTGAGGACCCGGAGTGTGGCCCATGGGGAGATGAGGGGAAGGGGAGGAGGAGAGGAGCCAGTGGGCCCCAGGCTGGGCCCCATTCTTTATCCTGAGAGCACAGGGGAGCTTTGGGAGGGTTTCATCAGGAAACCAGGATAAAACAGGAGATACTCAAATTTGCCTTATGAGAACACAGTGCTCTATGGCTCGGCTCTCTCATCTGTAAAATGGGTCAGTAACATGCCTTCCACACAGGGTAAGGGTTAAAGAAGTCAGAGCAAGGGGTCGCCTGGGTGGCTCAGTGGGTTAAAGCCTCTGCCTTTGGCTCAGGGCATGATCCCAGGACCCTGGGATTGAGCCCTGCATTGGGCTCTGTGCTCAGTGGGGAGCCCGCTTCCCCCACTCTCTCTGCCTGCCTCTCTGTAATGCCTCTCTGCCTACTTGTGATCTCTGTCAAATAAATAAATAAAATCTTTAAAAAAAAAAAAAAAAGAAGTCAGAGCAAGTCTGAGCTTACCAGGCCTAGGCCCCGGCACTTCTGCCATTGTGGGCCCTTTTTCTATCAAAATATATTAGAGGATCACTTAACCACATAAAACAATTAATAACAAACATAAAAAAATGTATGTTAGAAGCTGATTTTATGAGTTTGTTGGCATAAAGACAAAATGTATTAACGTTATATACTGAAAATAATTTCAGACTCAAAGTTCATTTACTCTTCTGATTTTGTTTTTAATATTTTTAAAGATTTATTTATTAGAGAGAGAGAGTGTGAGCTCGCACAGGAGGAGAAGTGGGAGAATCTGAGACAGACACACCAGTCGGCGGGGGCCGGACTTGGTCCCATGACCCTGAGATCCTGACCTGAGCAGAACCCAAGAGTAGGACATGGGACCAGCTGAGCCACCCAGGCACCCCTCACCCCTCCTCTTCAGATCTGAAATTACATTTTCATGGGTCCCTAAAAATATCATGGGCTCTGGCCCATGCCCGCTATGCACTGCCTGGCCCTCAAAGTGGGGGCCATTCTTTTCACTAGGGGCTGCCTGGCAGGGGCAGGAGGGGTGGGTGGCAGGGCGGGGGTGGTCAGAAGAAGAAGAGGTGTCTGTGTGCCTCAGAGCCTCCCTTTGGCCCCCCACCGGCCCCTCCCCAGCACCCAGCTCCAGTGCCCTGGCTCTGTCCATGCCAGCCCGCCCCTCCCCCCAGCCTGCAGAGCTCTTTCCCCAAGCCCTGCGGTTCCTCATTCTGCCCCAGGAAATGCTCAGACTCCTTAGGCCCCCGGCTGTGCCCCTCCCCTGCAGGCCTCTCCTTTTCTCTGAAGCTGTGCTATTGCCTCCCTCCTCCAGCCTCAGCCCAAATACCACCTCCTCCAGGAAGCCCTCCCAGCTGCCAGGCCTCACCAGATCTTGTCCCTCCCTTGCCTACCCTTTAGGCCTGGGAGCTCCTGAGGCCCAGGGACTGGGTCTTTTTCATCTCTTCGTACTTGGTGGCTCATGGCAAACGTCAGCAACCAATTGAAATGCTTCAGGTTGAGAATGAAGAAGGGGCCAGCCAGGTCTGTCCGCCTTCGCCCAGGGCCTCCTCTGACCTGTAATGACAGTGGCCAAGCCCTCGGGGTCTGGCCTTCTCCCTTTCCAGGCACAGTGACCACACGCCAGCCCCTGACGTGGTGGGCTGGATGCTGGGGCCCAAACTGGGGAGCAACTCCACCCTGACCCCCCCCCGGGGGGCACAACTGCTGGGGGGCAGGGGACGGGGCTGGGGCCCTTGGGGGAGGTGCCCTGGGCCTGAGAAGGTGTGAAGCTAACACATGGGCAAGTGCCCTGCATGAGGGGCAGGTGGGGGGCAGGGAGGGGCAGGCAGAATATATGGAGGAGGGGGTGATGTCCCCCGGGACCCTCAGCCCCTAGCCCGGTGGGCCCCTGTCAGGGGACAGAGGATTTGGCAGTGACTGGCATCAAGGGGTGTGGACCTCATTTCCACCCCAAGGTCACGGGCTCAGTGCGGAGGCTCAGAGCCAGTTAATGACACCCCGTGGAGCATGGTGCACACGTGTCTGTGAGTGGGGGATGGGGCAGGGCTGGGCCACCTCACCTTGCCGTGGGGACCCATAAGCAGACAGGGTGGCAGCCCTGGGGAAAGGCACCCCCAGCCCCCAGGGTGCATGCTGTGGCCTGGGAACCGCCACCCCCTACCTCACCCTCACCAAAGCCGGAGCAGGCCTCATGCCCCTTCCCCAAGTCCCAGGGCAATGCCGCTCAGGAGCTCAGAGACTGCTGCTTCAATGGGCCATATTGGGGGCCCTGGGGTGGAGCCAGGTCACGAACCCTGGCTTCAGCTGGAAGCCCCGTGCTTGTCTCCGCAGCTCGCACTCACCCGCCACCGTGTCTCAGCAAGAAGGCGTTGGGAGCACACAGGAAGCATGTGGGGGTCAAGAAGGATGATGGTTGGGGCGTCCGGCTGGCTCCATCAGTGGAGACTGCAGCTCTTGTTCTCAGGGTTCTGAGTTCGAGTCCCACATTGCATGTAGAGATTACTTTAAAAAATTAAGTATTTAAAAAGAAACAGAAGGAGAAGGCACGCTGACAACCAGCCATCCTGGGTCAGAGGCCTCCCCTCCCTTCCCCATCCCTCTGTGAACCTGCTTTCTCATCTGAAAAATGGGCTCATGACCAGTTGTGGTTTAGAACTGAAGGGAGCATGGTGGGGACAGTGGGAGGAGGAGGAGCCGGAGACTGTCAGCCTAGTGGGCTGGAGGAAGGGGACATGCAGGCCAGCCTCATACGTGGGACACTCACCGAGCCTGGGGACAAGCTGGTGACCAGATCCTCTGGGTAGCCCAAGACCAACACCCAGCGCCTGCCTGTTCCCACCTGGGACAGGTGACACGACCTGGCCACCTGCTTGCCCTTCTTCGGGCTCAGCCTGGTGAAATCCTTTCAGCCCCGGTGAAGTCCCCCGGCTCACCTCCCCCCTTAGCCCTCCGGTGCTCCTGGCCTGGTGGACATCGGGGCAGTTCACCCCATCCCCGACCTGGGCAGACCAACACGTGGTGGGGTTCAAGGGAAATCAGGCGGCGGTAGGGTAGGTCCCTTCCAACAGGGGCCTGCAGAATGGCAGGTCAGCGCCCCTTCCCCTCCCGCCCCTTCGAGGCTCGCTGCCAACACATTTGGCACCGAGTCCCCCTGTGAGCGGGAGCCAGCTCGTTTACGGCCTGTGTTAATTAAGAGAGAGAGGTGACGGGGGGAGGTGGGAAAAGGCCATGGAGGGCAGCTTCCGACAGATGCCAGTACTGCTCTGGGCCAACCCCAGATGCCCAGGCCTCCCTTGCTGGCTCCAGGGCAGGGCTGTCCCCAGGTCCAGCCCCCTCTCACTGCAGCCCGACCCTTGGGGTGGGGTTGGGGTCGGGGGGCAGGTCCAGACTGCGTCTGAGGGGCTGCAGTGTGGAAGAGTCGGGCCCAGGCCCGGCAGGGGTTGGGGGGTGGCGGTGAGCCTCCCTGAGCTGCCCTCAAGGTCAGCCTGCCTTAGAGCTTGGCTACAGTCAGACCCGGTTCATGTCCTGCCACCACCACAATGCCCCTCAGCCCCCCAGCCTCAGGCTTCTCATCTGTAAAATGGGATCCCTGCTGGGATTGTTAAATGGGATCATGTGTGCAAAGCACTCAGTCTGTGCCTGGCCGAGGGTCCTCACTGCCCACCGGGATGGAGCTTTCCGGGGGCCCCAGCGTCCTCCAGGGCCCTGTAGGAGCCCGCCTGCCCGCATCTGCCTGGCGGTCCCCGCCTGGTCCTCCTCGTGCTGGGGCTCCGGGTCCCAGCCGCCTCCCGGCCTGCTCAGCCGGCCTTCCTCCCACCTTCCCCGCAGCCCCCCAGCCCTGCTGTGGGAGCGCCCGGCCGCTCCTCGCCTCTCCATCTTAATTAGCTGCTTGTATTAATCTCGCAAGTAACGTGGCAACTTGCAGCCCTGGGTTTTCGGGCTGTGGAATTAATTATTCCCCAAGCGAAGAGCTGTCAGCTCTGGGAGACCAGGCGCTTGGAGCCGCCCGACACCACTTAGCAGGGTCCACAGTGTCTACACGGAACCCCAGGCGCGAGGACGGGTCTGCCCCAAAGGGGCCCCCACTCCTGGCCCCAGGCTCTGCTCCCTGTGCTCCTCCCACAGAGGGGCGGCACCAGGACCCCAGAAGGTAGTTGGGGTGCGGGAGCTGCGGAGGAGCAGCAGGCCCCATCTCTGGACACCGGGGTCCAGAGGAGTCGAGGCACAGCGGGTCCCCCACCTGGGCAGCACCTGTCTGTCTCGCCCGTCACTTCCCCTCACTGGCCCCAGCAGTGAGCGCCGGGGTAGCTGCGAGGCCAGGAGCCGGAGCCCGGCTGGTGAGGGGCCCTGACGTGCGGGCCAAGCGGCTGCCAGCTTCGCTCCGCCCTCCCGTCAGTCCCATGGAGAAGCAGGAGGGGGCTGCAGGCCAGGCAGAGTGAGACGGACAGGTCAGCCCCAGCGGCCTGGCCCCAGGGACGGGGCTGGAGCTGAGGACCCCCCTCTCTGCCTTGGCCTTCACGCCAACCCTGGGAGATTCCCCGGGGGGAAACTGAGGCACAGAGCAAGGTGGCTCTAGTCGGCCATTTGTTGAACCAGCTTCGGTTCCGGTCCCAGGGCTCTGCACCCTCTCCGTGCTGCCGCGGGATGGGAGTTGGGTGCCCCAGCCCTGGTTCACGGGCTCATGTTCTTACCCCCACCCTCCCATACGCGTTCCCTGGGCAGTACTCAGCACAGGTGCACAGAGTTTTCTAGTGCTTCCAGCTGTGTCCCGTGAGCTCCAAGGCCAGGGACCAGGCCCGGCACAGATGGGCCTCTCGAGACGCTGGGTCACCAGAGTGAATGCATGAAAGGGTACACGTGGCCACAGGTCTGCGGCCGCTCCAGACCCCGCACAGGGCTGTTTCCGGGGTGAGCAGCTGGGCCCCCGCCACCCTGCAAACCTCAGGCCCAGCAGGAGCCTTAGCAGGAGAGGGAGACCCCGCCTCCCCCTTCTCGGCCCCTGCCTCAGAGAAAATCCTGGGCCCAGAGTCTGAAACCCCCGGGGCCCGGCCTGCCGCTCAGGCCCAGCTGCTAGCCCCACACCTCCCCTCTCCACAAGCTGCTGGCCCACCAGCTACTCCCCAGCTGACTGGCCTTTCTCTCTCTTTCTCTTGCAGCCAACAGCTCCCTGCTCGGAGGCGGCGGCGGTAAGTGGGCTCTTCTGTGGCTGGGGGTGTGGGGGGGTTGTAGAGGGGTACATGGGCCTAGGGGTTGGGTTCCTGAAATCTCTACTTGCATGGCTGATTCTCTCCTCTGGGCCTCCTTGCCCATCGTGCCCAGCCTGCCCCCCACAGCTCTCTCCATCACCCCTACTGTGTGCCTACCCCCATTTCTCAACTCTGACCTTTTCTGACACTCACTCCCTTGGCCAAGCCTGGCCTGCCATTGCTGGGGACAAAGCCAGAGCCCTGGATGGCGGGCCTGGCCCCACTCGCTACGGGAGGACCCAGCAGGTCCCCAGGCTCTGAAGAGAGAGGCCTCCTGGTCTGCAACTAGGGGGCTGGGGGCCGCAGCGTGGCCGGACACGTGAGGGTTAAAGAGACGAGGCCTACAACTGGAGGCTGCAAGTGTGGGAGGGAAGCCCAGCCCTTCGGCTACAGTTTTCCCACCTCTGCCCCACTCTACCACAACCTCGGAGGGCGGCCCTACAGCCAGGAGAAGGCCTCTCGAAGTCGGGGAGTGCTCTGCGGGCTGTGAGGCCCCCCCAGAAGACGCGTGTGTGTTCACTGTGGCTCCCCACCACCAAGCAGGGGCTCCAGCAGCGCCAGGTGGGCAAGTTGGGAGGGGCAGGGTGGGCCCAGCCTGCAAGGATGCGGCCTACATGCTTGGCAGCGTGTGGCCGAGGTGGGCCCAGTCCCTGTGCCTCCCTCCTCCACCCCATGCCCGCCTCCCCTGGTGAGCCCTGCCCGGTCGGGCCACACCAGCCCCTGGTCCCCGGGCCCCTCAGCCCCCACCGGCTGGGCTGCCCGCTGTCGGCACAGGCAGTGGCATGATTGGTGAGCTGGGGGGCAAGGGTTAATGCGCCGTCGGATAAATCCCGGGGGCCGTGTTTACGGCAGCAGTGGCGGGGCCCAGGCCAGGTTTTAAAAGGGGGAAAAATAAAAGGGGCATTGAGGTCAGGAATAAATAAGAACAGTGCTAAGAGCTGTCAGTGACCGGCCAGGATGCAGGACGCGTGGCGGGGGGGTCTGTTTGTGGCTAGAGAGCTTTTCCCTCCCTCCCCCGCTTCTCCCCCACTGTCCCTGTGGAGGTCACAGCTATCCCGGAGGCCTCACAGAGTGCCGGGCTTCACTGGGGCTGGGGGTCCAACCAGGATCTTTTGCTGAAGCCTGTCCCTTTTGCAGGACTCGGGGGCTGTCGCTGATTTGCCACCTGCCGTGCTCTGTGCTCTGCCTTCAGACATCCCTCTCCTTTGCATGTTCATTCATCCCCCCAGGGACTGAGCACCTAGCACCCACCTCGTGCTGGGCCCTGAGCAGGGTGCCGGACCAGAGGGGCCTGGTCCCTGCCCTCCCCAAGCTCACAGGTCAGATGAGACCCCCCCCACCCCCCACGTGCTCTGTGGGATGGGGAAGCAGGGCTCTTGGAAGGAGGTGGCGCCTACACGGGGACCTGAGGGGTGGCTGGAAGGCAGCCAGCAAGGAGCCACGGGGGGTGTGCTGTCCAGAGGGAACAGCACAGGTGAAGCCCAGAGTGAGGGAAAACATGGGGCATTTGGGGAGACTCAGAAGATTGGAGCCGTCGCAGCCCCCCAAGGGGAGAGGAGGCCGGAGCCTCCCGAAGCCCGTGGGGAGCTGGAGTTGTAGCCATGCCGTTCTGGGAGACAAAAGACCACAGAAAGCTGTGGGCCTTTTAAATCCTAAGTCAGGTCATTGCCCCTCTTCTGCTCAAAACTCTGCCAGGGCTCTCCCCTCACTCAGAGTCAAGGCCAAGTTCTTAGGGCCCCAGCCACCTGCCAGACTCCCTGCCACTGGCCAGCCCTAGCCTCCCTGCTGCCCCTGCCCCAGGCCTGCGCACCAGCTGTCCCCTCCCCACGGAACCCTCTTCCCCAGCTGTGGCCTGCGGCCTCTCCCTTTGCCTCTGGCCAGGTTTCTGGGCTCGCCACCCTCTCGGGGCGGCCCTCCCTGACCCTCATGAAACCGCAGCTGCCTGTGCCTACGGCCGCTGCAGCCTGCCTTCCCCACCCCAGCCCACCCGAGAGCTGCTGTCTCCCAGCGCCCCCCATGCCCTGTAACTCACTTGTCTCTGTCGCTGCTGATTGGCTCTCACCCCTCTGAGAACAAAGCTCCGGAGGGCACTGCTGGGTCTCCAGCATCTAGACGTGGGTCTGACGCCTATGGCAGGTGCTCAGGGTTGTTGAGTGAATGAATGAACTGAAGACAGGCAGGGATGGCCCTACGTGTTCCTCGAAGGACTTGCTGGGGAGGGCAGTGAGAGCCACTGAGGGTTTCAGCAGGGCAGGGAGGGGCTCAGCTGTGGCCTGGCGACCTCCCTCTGAGAGGTCAAAGAGCACCTGCTCTGGCCAGACTGAGCGGGGAGGTAGGAAGGGGTCCTCCAGCTCTCCTTCCGGCAGCACTGAGGAGAGGAGGCAGAGCTGGTCCCAGGGGCTGCCTGCCTGCGGCAGAGATGGATGGGGTGGGCCAGGGCCCAGGAGGAAGTGGGCCTGGAGTCCAGCCTTTTAACACCGGCCGAGATTTATGGAGCCGCCGCGAGAGCTCGCTGGGGCTGTCACTCTGCTAATGTGATTGGAACAAGGTGGAGGTGGCAGGGAGGGGACTGCGATAGGGGCGACGCTGGGGCTTGGGGGCCTGGAGCCTGCCTAGGGCTGGAGCCCAGATGGTCCCAGCCCTCTGAGATGTCCTCCGCCCTTGTGTCTGCCACGTGTGCCCCCTGCAGCTCTATCCAGTCTTAACCTCCCCCTGACTGCCTGGGTGGGAGCCATGGGCAGCAGGAGCCAGGGACTCGGTGGCCCAGGTCCCCACCTGGCTCTACCCAGACCCTGTATCTGTCTTCCCGTGGGGTCATCTGAGGTTTCTCCCTCTCTTCCTGCATCCAACCCCACAGGGGTTCAGCCTCTGCTCACTCCCCGCCCTCCTATCACCACCCATCCACCTGCTCCCCACCTCTCCATCTACCCCTGCCACCCACCAATCTACCCCCGACTCCTCTATCTACCCCTCCACCCATCTGTCTTCCTTCCCCATCAACCACGTACCTCCCACCCACCTGTCCACCCACCTACACTGTCAGCACCCCCATCCCCCTGCCCCCCCATCCATGCAAGCATCAGGCAAGGGTGGCCTGCCCTGGCCCCTCTGAGTTGGGCTGCAGGCCCCGGCCGACCCTCTCCCCCTGCTCTGTGGCTTTTTCCGGAGCACAGATTCCCCTTTTAGTGGAGGGCATTATTTCACGTTCGGTCTTATCGCTTATCTCCCCACTAGAGCACACAAGAACGCACTCTCCTCGGGACTGGGTTCTAGGGGGTTCCAAGCCCATTTATGGGAGGGCTGTTGCACTCTCTGTATGTGGGGCCCTTTCCCGAGAGCCAGCAGAGAGCCAAGCTGGCACACAGGTCCCACAGCCCTGCCCTGGGGTGGTGGGGAGGAGAGGGACAGCAGGCAGGAATGAGGGGAGGTAGAGTTGGGGGGTGGGGACAGCAATGACTCAGGAGGAGGCCTGGGGCCTGGCCTGCAGGGCTTTGGTGAAGGGAGCCCAGTGAGTCTCTGGGAACCCCCCCAACTCTGCCCTCACCCTCATTCCTCTCCGGGGCTCTCTCTGAGTGTGGGTGGCAGTGGTGACTCAGGGCTCCTCGGCTTTGCCCTCAGAGAGATCCAGTTCGGTAGGAGGCTGCCCAGCAGAGGGGGCATCTGATTGAGGCCCTGAAGGGTGAATAGGGGTTCGATGCGCAAGGAGGCATGGAGAGGCGCCGCGGAGCTCTGGCAGGTGCACTGGGGAGACTGGGTGGGCTAGGCCCACCTACCCACTAGACCCTCAGAACCCGGACCACGGGAGGCCACGCCTGCTTCCCCGCCTCCTTCCTGGAGAGACTTTCACTGGCTTGATAAACATATTTTTTTTAAAAAACAGACCGCTCTCCTATTGTATGGTAAGAAGGGAGGCGGGCCCTAAATCAGGATGGGAATCGACAGGGCCCTGACGCGTGTCTCTCCTGTTTATTAGGACTGAAATGTTTACTCGGCGATAAGGAGCCGGCTTTCTCGCGGAGATTTGTGCGCTCTTTTTCAATTACCCCTCGTCTTTCTCTGCCACTTTTGCACTAAAGGGATAATAAATGTATCAGAGCGTTTCAATTATTCATCTAAATCATGACGGCGCCTGCCACGGCCAAGCTTTAGTGACACATTAATTCAGGGCCGCCTTCTGCTCACGCGGCCGCCATCTCTGCTCTTGCCAGGCCGGCTCCCCGAAGGGCTGGTCCCCTCCGTGCATGCTCACTGCTAACAAGAGCTCAGTGGCCCCAGCAAATCGGCAGCGGCCAGCCCCGGCCCCACCACGGCCCAGCTGCCCACCTTCCTGCCCACTAGGCCCCGTGCAGCCCCGATTCCTGTGCCCACACCTGACCCTGGGCACACGGCTCCTACAGCCCCCTGTCCCGGCACAGGGCCTTTGCATGTGCTGCTCCTGGACCTAAGGCTCCTCTGCTCTCCCACCACAACCGCCCTGCCTCCTTACCTTGATGGCAGGGCAGCCCCTCCCACCACCACCCTCTCTGTCCTGCTCCATTTACTAAGGGCTCCCCACGCCCTTCCACCGTCCTGGGTGTGAACACACAGCAGCCCCGGCACCTCGTGGGCTGGCATTCTGTTACCCGTGGTGATCAGACTCCCATTTGTGTGGTTATTTAAGTACCAAATACCTCCCTGTCAGACTCTGCTCCGACGGGACATGCACGGGGTGTCTGTCTATCCACCTCCTGGCCAAGGTTAGGTGCTCAGGGCAGACCTGTGTGCAGACCAGCTGTGCCCAGGGGCCCCACCCACCCAGCCTGGGCACCTGTGCACGTGTTCACAGCCCAGCCCTGGCCCCCTGCGGCGGCCCCTCGGCTTGAGGAAAGCCCACCACGCTGGGGCCCACCTTCTCCTCACCACACTGAGGCCCTGGCCTGGGCTGTGGCCCCACCTCCTTTCCTCTCTCCTTCTCTCTCCTATCTCTCACTTTTTCTTTCTGTCTCTGTGTCTCTGCTTCTGTCTCTGCCTATCTCTACCTCTATCTTTCTCTGTCTCTGCCCCTCTCTTTCTGTCTTTGCCTCTGTCGCTGTGTCTCTGTCTCTTTCTCTCTCTGTCTCTCTGTCTGTCCTTCTCTGCCTCTGCCCTTGCTTGCCCTTCCTGCTCTGTCTCTGTCTCTCCCAGCCGCAAGGCATCTCTGGCCCGCTCCCCATTTCTCTCGCTCATGTGCCCACTCTCCATTTCTCATCCTTTTGCTCTCTCTTCCTCCTCCTTGCTCTCTCCCTGCTCCCGCTGGCTCTCCTCTGCTCAGCGCCAGGCAGGCCCTGGGGGATTAGCAAAGCCCCGGATAGGAGCTTCCAAGCTTCAGCAGGGCCAGGCTTCAGCAGGGCCTCCACTTCTGCCCAGTGGCTGCCCACGGCCATAGTCACGGTGGGGCACAGTGGGCAGATGGGGTGGCCTCCGTACCCTGCCTGAAGGGAGCTGGACTCAGAGGAAGTAGGGGCCCCAAGCGCTGAGCACCCAGTCCTCAAACTAGTCTGGAGCCCCACTATGTGCCAGGTGGGGGTTGGGGGAGAGGCTGGTGTGTGTGGGGGGGGCCTCTGGCCTGAGCCCAGCAAACCCCCTGCAGAAGCATTCCATGGGGAACAGCAACCCCACCCCCACCCCCACCCCCACACTCAGAGGCTGTCCCAGGCCATGCCCTGCCCCTGCTCAAATTTCTCAGGGCTGCCACGGAAGCAGTTCTAGCTGCTTCTACCAGTCCCACAGATGCAGCCCTCCCCGCCCCCTTCCCCCACCTCCCACTCCTCCTCACCCCCAGCAGACCCTGGACTCTCCCTGTGGCCCACCCATGCCTCTGCCTGAGGCCTCCTCCTCTAGCTTTCCAAAGCCGATTCTTTCTCATCACTCAGGGCTCTTTTCAGATGCCACCTCCTCAGGGGAGCCCTCCCAACTGCACACAAGGCCTGCCCGCTCCCACCCCCTTTCCCTCTTGTCCAGCTCCATCTTCTCCCGCTTCAGGGCTTGCAGTGAGGTAGAGCCCCCCCCCCCCCCCCCCCCCCCCCCCCCGGGGGGCCCCCCCCGGGCCCCCCCCCCCCCCCCCGGCAGCTGGGCACGTGGGAGAGATGCAGAGGCCAGTCATCTCAGGGGGAAGGCTGGAGGGGACCCCAGCCTCGCTCGGGGTGGAAGACTTCATTTCATGGACTTGTGGAGGCCGTGGGAGGTTGTAGGGGTGAGGGAGTGACGTGTCCTTCCCCAAGAAAAGACACCAGGCGTCCCTGCCGCAGCCCAGATGGCGATGGCGGCATGAGCAGCAGCCTGCCTGTACTGAGCGCTCAGGGTGTGGAGCCAGACCTCGTGGGGCCTCTCCTGCAGGATCCCAGGGACCCTCAGCACAGCGCCGGGGTTTGGGGGTACCACTAACTGCTCCACTTTGCAGATGACAACACTGAGGCACTGGGTCCTTGGAGGGAACCGTGCTCCCCACTCCTAGCCCTCCACAGGTCTCCTCCCTGGGTAGGAGGGGCAGGAGGACTCAGGCCCCCCAACCCAGTGGGGACTCTAGCAGAGGCCTCCAGGGCCCGCACCCCACCCTCAGCGGGCAAGATGCTGCCAGGCCCCTTCCTGCAGCTGCCATGGGGATTTTAATAACGGGAGTGATTTTTGCATGATGAATGAGGCGCCGCCATTGTGTATGTAATGAAGCCTAATGTTTCCAAATGCCCATTTAAGGAGTTGATCTCACCCGGTAATGAACTTCCCATCACATCTTGGAGCTCTTGTCCATCCATCTTCTCCCTGGGGTGCCCACCCGCCTTGGCACCACAAGGGTGGGGTCTGGCCAAGGTGGGCTCTGTCTCCCCCAATAGGCCAAGCCTCACAGAGCAGGGGCCAGTGCGGGCTTGTCAATCCAGTGAGCGGGGCTGTGGGCAGAGGCCGGAGGTGGTTCTGGCAATGGGCATCCCATGGGGTCATGGCTCCTGAGGCTCAGCTGGGGCCCAGCAGGAGACTGGAGGCCAGAGATGGAGAGTGTAGGGTGGACAGAGGGAGGAGGGGGCACAGTGCCCCCGGGCTAGGTCATTTCTCTGGGCTTTCTGGCTCGGCTTGTCCTCCTCAGGGTCTGGGGCTTAGAGACATCCCAGAGGTTTAGGCATCTGTCCCTGACCCCACTGGTACCCTCTTGGGGACTCAGTTTCCCCAGCCACTCAGTCCTCTCAGCCCTGGCCTTTGGGATCTCTCTGGAGGTGGTGGGGGCCCGGGAGCCACTGAAGGCTGGACCCAGGCTGGTTGTGGGGAGGGCCTCTCCTCAGGCTGGGCTCCCAGCCCTGGGACCTTCAGGGAGGTGTCTGGGTGGGGAGTGGTCCCTACAGCCCAGACCCAGGTGGCTTCCTGCGCTCAAGAGGCGCGCCCCTCCCCCAGCCCCCTCAGGCCTCAAGCTCATCCCCAGCCCTCTCTGCCCAGGGCTTTCTCAGTGACATCTCCAACCAGCAGCCCATCTGTCCCTGGGGCAAAAGAGGCCCCCAAGAGCCTGCTGGGCAGAGCAGCCTTCTGCCTACAGGGTGGGTGACTGGGCCTAGGTCTCCCCCGCCCCACCTGGAAGACAAGTGACCCAGGGGGACCATGTGAGAAAGTGCAGGGCATTTTGATGCCGTCTCCCACTGAATCCTCATGCCAAATGGGGAAGGAGGTCCTATTACCTGGTAGAGTGGGGAGACGGAGGCACAGGGAGGGGAAGTGACTTGCCCAAAGCCATCAGCAGGCTTGTAGGTGAGATTTCTGGGAAAAGAAATCCCAGAACGGGGCACACAGGGGACCAGTCCCACAGGGCAGTGGGGGAAATGGGGGAGTGGGGGGTCCGGCCCAGGGCCTGGGGTCTCTTGCCCCCTGGCAGGGACATAGCTGCCCCCCTCTCCCCCAGGCCACAGGCAGCCTCCTGTTCCTGTAAATAATTAATTAGCCCCTGCTTGCTTGTTTGTTTAGCGTGAGGAATGCTCCCCCACTGAGACGCATTTATTGCTGAATAAATTTAAATATCTAATCTTCCCTTCATGAATATTACAGCACCCTAATAGCGGCCAACCTCTCCTAAGCGCCTTGGCAAATGGCCCCCACAGGACCCTGCCTGCCGTCAGCCTCTGTGGGCTCTGGGAGGGTCTGGCTCCAGCTCCTGCCCACTCCCAGGGCCCTCCTGACCCCCTCCAACCTCTTAGGAAGGGGCAGGGTGTGAGCTGAGCACCCCCCAGGCCCCTTGCAGGTGCGGAGGCCACACAGCGGGGTGGAGGGGGGCGGGTTGGGGGAACCCAAGGAGGGCTGTGGTGGGCTCCGCAGGGGGCTGCGGAAGGGCCAGGAAGGGCAGGGTCGAAGATGGGGGGTGGGGGGAAAGACAGGGCCCCCAGACCCCATCTGACGCGCTCAGGCCGGGACAGAAGAGGTCCAGGAGGCAGGTGGACGATCTCCAAGGCAGCCTTGCTGGACAGAGGTGGCTGATGGTCAGCCACGTGGGGGGCACTGAGACCCCCCAACCACGGGGCAACCAGAGCCCCAAAGTCTCTCCGTTGGGAAGGTGATGTGTTAATGTGAAGAGGGGGACAGGGGCCCCACTGCAGGAAAAAGTGGTGTGCAGACAGCAGACTGAGTTTGGGCGAGGAGGAAGGGGGAGCCAGGATGGGAGGGAGGTTTGGGGGGGTGGTGCGGAGAAAGCCTTCTGTGTTCCTAGAGGAAGTAGAGCAGTCCAGCTGTGTGACCCTGGGCAAGTCTTTCATCTTCTCTGTGCCTCGTGTCATCTTCTGTAAAGCAGGGAAAATAGTAACACTTCCTAGGGTGGCTGGCAGGACCGACAAGAGGGGATGTGACCCGCTGAGCCCCCAGAGGCGCTCTGGGAGAGGCTGTGTGGGCTGGTACTCAGGAGCCAGAGCCTGGAGTGGGAGCAGGGGGCTGCTGGGGGAGGAGGCCGAGTGGCCCTTACTGCAGGCTTGTGGGGAAGGACTCAGCAGAGAGACGTCTGAGGAAGGCTCCCATCGCTGCACATGGTTCTGTCTCCCCCGGGGCTGGGGGGCCCAGGTTTTCTGCTGACTTGGGATGGAGCAGGAGTTGAGTTGGAGGATGGAGGTTTGTTAGGATGTGGCTGAAGGTCCCCAGGAAGGGATCAAGGGTAAACTGTTGTGAACTGGGGTCACCACCTTCCCACCAGGTAGCCCCCCAGGTCAGGTGGCTGGTGAGGGGAGAGGAGAACATCTCCCTTGGATGAGACCCCAGGAAGGCGTGTCCTGCAGGTTCTAGGGTTCCGCTTACCCCCATGCAAGAGGCAGGACAGGGCCCAGGAAGCAGAGCCCCGGGGGGCTGCAGTTCACACAGGGAAACAGGCCGGGGCCGCCCTTTGCACCTGTGGCTAAGGACAGCAGGCTGTGGTGCCCTCTGGCCCTTGGAGACTGTGGATCGGTGGAGCCACCAGGCTGGTGTGTGGACAGGGAGGGGCCCAGGAAGGGGTGGGGGGAGTCTGTGCTCCACCTTGTTGGGGAAGGGGAGGGTGGCAGGGCTGGGGCCCAGAGCCTGTCCCTCATCTCTGCCTGGGCTGGGGGAGGCGGGGGGCGCCGGTGGGGGGTTGTTGAACAGATCCCCTAGGCACTGGCGTGGCAGTCCCGAGCCCTGCCCCTGGCCTGGATGAGGCAGGGGGTGAGGGTGCTCTGGCCCAAGGCTTCCTCGAGCTCGGATTCCCTCCACCCCTTCATGCCCCTAGGTCAGCCCCAAGGGCCTGATTGCAGGCCTGTCCACCCCTGCAGGAAACATTAAGTCCCTGCAACACAGATGGCGCCGAGTTTCACTTCCGCACAGTGTCTACAGCAGGCCAAGGGCGCCTGCAGGGTGGACGGCACCAGGAGATGGCAGGCAGCTGGGTGCCAAGTGGCTGACACCACTGGGGCAGGGCGGGGAGGCCCCAGGGAGCGGAGGCTCAGACCCATGCCTGTGCTTACCACCCCCCCAGCCCTGGACGCCTGGACCCCACCACCCCTCACTCCCAGGAATACACACAGGGAGCACATTCTCCTGCTATCTTACTGTCCTAACAGCCAACACACACATGTCACCTTCACCCGTGCCCTAAGCCCCTTACAGAAATTAACTTGCTTAATCCTTCCCAAAGCCCTGGGAGATAGATGTCTACTATTAGCCCATTTTACAGATGGGGCAGCTGAGAACCAGAGAGGTTAATAGGCCACACATCTGTGACTGGCAGAGCCAGGGCTGGAACCCAGGCTGCCCAGCTCCCCAGGCCCTGCTGTTGGACATGCGAGCCAGGAGTCACCTGGCACCTCACCCAGAATGGGGCCCACCACGCAGGGACACTGTATAATGCAGGCTGAGCACCACCGGGACTCAGAGCTCAGGGGCCCTGCCTTGGTCCCACTCTCCGCCTCCTCCCATGGCCAGGGCTGCCTTTACCCATCCCTGCACAGAAGAGGAGGGGATGGGATCCAACCCCAGACCCCTCCCAGGGCTCCCCCAACTCCTCTAACCCTATCCATCCCCCACCCCACCCCCGCGGGATGCTCTGGGAAATCGCCTGGTGCCGGCTCCAAGTGAAGTCACAAAATTAGGTTTAATTGGGCCCCACAGGGCACAAAAGAAAAGAGAAGAAAGAGGGGGTGGTCCAGCTGGTGTCCCTGGACCTGGGCCAAGACACTGGGGGTGGGGCTGGGATGAAGGAGGAAGGGCCTTGGTTTGCGCGTCTGCAAAATGGAGAAATGGGGGTTCTATCCTGCCGCTGGGCATGGTGAGCGGCGGCAGCCAGAGCCCAAGGAGTTCCTGACAGGGGCCTGGGGTGCCACGGGGTGCCACGGGAGCTAGGGAGCCGCCGGAGGTGGGTCACGTTCTCCCAGTCAGGGTGCCAACCCCTCCCCGGAGGAGGGGTCGCTGTGGCTGTTTTCCAGATGAGGTGTGGACGCGCAGGGAAAAGGACTCGCCGGGGTGCCCCACTGGCACAGCGGACGCGAGCCGAGCCCCGCCTTGCCGGTCAGGGCTGCTCGGGCTGTGGCGCCTGGGTGAGATCGGGCTGAAGGAGCGTCTCCTCCGGGCCTCCCGCCGGGCCCGAGGTGTTTATCTGGGCCCGCGTCCCCAGGGTCGCTGCCTGTTGAGGCCCCGGAGCCGCCCTCAGATAAACAAGCCCAGGCCCGCCCCAATTAAGCCGGATGCTCTAACGAGGCAACTCGCTAACGAGCAGGGGCGCGCGCCCGGATCCACCTGCGCTCCCTGGATCCGCGGCCCCGTCCACCTCCCCGCGTGGCGCACGGAAGGGGCTGGAAGACCCAGGCTCCAGGCCCCGACCGCATCTGCCACTTGTAATTGGGTGACCCCAGGTTCTTCATTTGTGAAGTGGGTCCTGGACGCGGCCCGGAGGGGTCGCCTTGCGATCGGGTGCGCGGTGCCTGTCGGCGTCCCCGGGCTCCTCCGGCGGAGGCGGCCCCTGGTCGCGGGCCCCGCGGTGGGGCATCCGGGCCAGAGCCGGAAGAGCGACCTTCCCCTTGGCCAGGCACCCTAGCCTGCTGCCGCGGACCCGCCTAACCTAGCCACTCCGGCAGGGGGAGGACCCCGCCCCGCGCGCGCACCTGCCTCGAGACGGGGAACGAGCAGGGTGGGCCGGGCGCGCCCCCTGCCGGCCGCCCCGCGCCGCTTCCCTCCCGGATCCGCCGCGGCCCGCCTCGGCGCCTTGGCCTCTCCAGATGTGGAACAAGTGGGGGCGGCGGGTATTGTCCGCGGCTGCAGGCCGCGGGAGGAGGCGCGGGGCCGGGTGAGTCCTGGCACAGCCGAGAGGATTGGAGTATTCTGTGCTCGGGCCTCTGCCTTCTCTTCTGTAAAAGGGGCTCAGGCGTGATGCGGGGAGCCCCAGGGCTCACTGCCCCCTGCCCCACAGTGGACGGCTGCATCCATCGCGCCGCCGGACCCCTGCTCACCGACGAGTGCAGGACCCTGCAGAGCTGTGAGACCGGCAAGGCCAAGATCACCGGCGGCTACCGGCTGCCGGCCAAGTGTGAGTCCCTACCCCATCCCCCACTCCTGTGGGCCGTAGACAGGGCACTTTTTGTAGTTGCGGGGTTAGGGGAGCAGCCCCCACAGAATTGCTGGAGGCCCCCTCAGGGGTCACTGATTAACCTTTAGTGCCAGGAGCCGACCCCCACTCACACGCACCGGGAAGCGGGTGGCGGGAGAGGAATGCGTGGAGCCGGGGAGGGGACGAGCTGAGGGGGCAGTGCCTTCGCTCGCCCACTCTGCCCCACGTCTCAGCCGGGTCCGTACAGACGTGGTGAGGGCAGCACGGACCTGCCAGTCTCTATGGAGGAGAGCACTTGAGCTCGAGGGCACACCTGAGTCCCCTCATGGGTGGGGTCCTCCCCGGGGATTCTCAGAATTTGGGGAGAGGTCCTGTTTCCTGTCTCCTTCAGGGCCCAGGCCGGCAGGGGGAGCAAGCCTCTGACCCCGTGGACACCCCGGCCGGTCTGACCCTGTCGCCTCTCCTAGATGTCATCCACACAGTGGGACCCATCGCCCACGGAGAGCCCAGCGCCAGCCAGGCGGCCGAGCTCCGCAGCTGCTACCTGAGCAGCCTCGACCTGCTGCGGGAGCATCGGCTCCGCTCCGCGGTGAGGGGGCGGGGCTCCAGGCGGGGAGTGGGGGCGGCCTGGACCCTGGGACCCGGGGAGGAGCCCCGCGCCACCCCCCACCCAGGCGACCGGCGGGAGGCGGGCGGAGAGTGACGCTGTCTCCAATTCCCTCTCACCTCCCGCGCCCGCTCCAGGCATTCCCCTGCATCTCCACCGGCGTGTTTGGTGAGTTGGGGGCGGTGCGTGGAGGGGAGGGAGGTGTGGAAGGGGGCGGAGCAGGGCTAGGAAGTGGGTGGGCCCAGACGCTGGAAGGGACCTGGGCGGGCGGGGAGGAAAGGGGTGGAGTTGGGCGGGTTCCAGGGGGGCGAGGGGGCAGGCCAGACCCCGGACTCACTCCCGCCCCGCGGGGTCCCCAGGCTACCCCAGCGAGGCAGCGGCGGAGGTAGTGCTGGCCACGCTGCGCGAGTGGCTGGAGCAACACAAGGACAAGGTGAGTCCTGGGCCCGGTCCAGGGGATCAGACAGGGGTGGGGGGGTGCACCCCGGCTCCGCTGACCAGCCCTCGATGCAGCCCCTCCCCTTCCCTCAGACCAGTTTGCTATCCTGAGCGGGTGGCAAGCACTACCTGCGCCGCTGCCTCGCTGGGATGGCTTTTTTTTTTTTTTTTTTTTTTTTTTTTTTTTTTTTTTTTT
>NW_022631060.1:3904002-3922117 GCF_010015895.1 Lontra canadensis | reverse complement strand
ACTCCCTGCCCCCCACTCACCCCCACGCAGGAAAGCCAGGAGGGCAGCCTGGGAGGCTGGGGGAAGCCCAGGGCCCGAACTCCCTGACCATTCTGCTCTGCCCACAGACTCGCCGGGGCCTGCTGGACCTCGCTCCCAGCTCTAGGAGGTCCCTGAAGGCTGCAGCTGGGCCTGGGCCCGACCCCCACCTCTTCTTTCCCTTAGCACCTCCCCTTTCTCTCAGCAACCCCCTCCCCAGCCTTCTAATAAAGACCACCCGTTGCAGCACGCCTTCTGTCTGGGTGCTGGCTGGGGAAGGAGGCGGCAGCCCGGAGGTGCGGATGAGTGGCTCTGGCTTAACAGGGCGGCGAGAGCGCTTGGTGAGCCGGGCGGGCGGAGGCATGGGCTTGACGGCAGAGGTGGGCGGCAGCACTGAACATTTATTGAGGGCCTGCCCCCAAGGAGCTCACAGCCTGGGGGCCAAGAGCCCACATGTGCTGGGATGGGGGAAGAGAAGAGGTAAAGGCAAAAAGGAAGGCAATGCAGAGACACCATGGCCCAAGCAAAGGGGGTGCAAAGCAGGCACAGGCAGGGGGAGAGGTGGGGAGGAACGGCGCCTGGCAAAGCCCTGCCTCGACCTCAGGACCACGGACCAAGCGCCTGCTTGAAGGCTGCCTGTCCCCGGCCAGGTGGGTACCATTTGCCGGATCCATGGGGGTGCCCCAGCCCCACCACCTGTCCTGAGCCAGGCCCCACAGTTTCGGTCCTCTCCACCCAGGACTGGGCCAGGCAGACCCCCGAGGGGAGGGCGGGCAGTCAGGTTGGGGGCCCTGAGCAGGACAGCTTGGTGGAGTCAGGGCCTAGGAGGGAGCAGCCTGAAGCTTGGGCAGTCCTAGGTCCCTGGGGAAGGCCCCAAAGAATCTCCCAGATTCTCGTGGAAGCCCCTGAGCCAGCTAAGGAGGGGAAGGGAGACATGGGTGCCTGAAGGGAAGGAAGCAGGTAACCAGGAGGGGTCCCCAAGAGGCCTAGGCCCCTCAAAACTGCTCCTGGTGGGGGGGCTTGGGTGTGGACAGGGGGGCGGCCAAGAGCCACCCAGCTGGGGGCGGCAGGGGGACAGCCAGACACAAAGCGGCCAGGCAGGCAGCAGCAGAGCAGGGACACGCACACACGCGGCTCACCACCAGCATCCCCTTTAATAAAACGTGGAAGGTTGCGTGATGGGGCGGGGGGAGGGGGAGTGAAATATGACCATTTACAACCACAGAAGACCTCTGTACATGTCTAGCGCCTGGCAGAGGGGAGGGCAGGTGGGGCTGTGGCACACCAGGGCCGGCCCTATTTGTAGAGGATATCGTAGTGTCCCGGCCGGTAGAGGAGGTACACCTTGGGCTCAGAGCCCTCAGGGAAGATGTGCGGGTTGGTGGTGCCGCCCTCGCCGCGGTCCATGTACTCCACCTGGATGGAGACGCTGAGGGCCTGCGCCAGCGCGATGATGTGGATGTGGTCGCTCTCCTTGCACATGGGCTCCACCTCCTGCAGCACAGGCGGGGGTGGGGTGGTCAGAGCCCGTTGGGGGGCACCCTGCCCCCCATGCCCCTCCCCCGCCCCACGGCCAGAGGGAAAGGGGGGCAGCACCTGCTGGCAGAACTCCTTGACCGTCCGCCCGCCCTCGATGAAGTGCTCGAAGAACTTGCTCTCCCGCTGCAGGTAGCCGGACGTGAGCAGCCTCAAGTACACCACCAGGTAGTCCGACGTGCTCTGGTCGTTGAAGGAGGCCAGCAGGTCGGCCACGGAGGTCTGCTTCTCCACCTGCTCGATCAGGTCCATGAACTGCCACCCGAGGGACACAGAGGGCACGGCGGAGAAGGAGACGGGTCAGCCCCGCCGTGGCCGGGCCATCCCACCCCCACCCTGGCCGGGAGGGCAACGGGGCTGTGGCTGGGCTCACCGTATTGTGGAAATCCTCGATTGTGAACTCAGTGAAGCCCTGGGACACCAGATCCTCTTTGCTCTTGGCAGACACCGCCTTAAATCTGGGGGGAGGGGGCAAGGGAGGCCGGCATGGGCTCATGGGGCAGCAGGGGGGCACGGGGGTGCAGCTCAGCACGGAACACCAGAGCAAGGAGCCCAGCCGGGCATCAGGCCTTAGCTGGGAGCTGCACCTCCTAGGCCCCAAGAGTGGGAGGGAGCCCCAGGCGGCCCTTCCTAAAACTCCCGCGGCGCCCAGGCGCCCGCCCGCCTCACCGCTGCAATTCCTTGCTGTCGTCTAGCAGGGCCTCCAAGTGCGAGAATCCGAAAGCTCGGTAGAAGCAGTTTCCGTCAGGCCTGGTCTTACGGATGTAGGAGTACTTTTTGTGGAGATCCTGCAAAGAGGCAGCCCCCCCCCCCCACCCCCAGGCCTGTCAACACCAGGCCAGAACCAGGGTGGGCCAAGGGACACCCCCCGGTCCTTGACAGAGGTCACACCATAGCAGGGACTACGGAGCTCCCAGCAGCCACCTGCCATCCTTGGCCGCTGACTCCAGCGATGGGAGTCAGATGGGAGACCCACTAGCTGGAGTCCCAGCGGCCTCAGGACCCCAGAACTTAGGTACACACTGGCTACTGGGCATACAGGTGTCGTCACCAGCCCCCGGGCCTGCCAGGCAACTGGGCCCACGGGCCGTTTCTTCCTGAAAATGGCCATGATGAATCCGTGCTGGTCCAACACGGTTTTTCCAGAGAGCAGTCTTTCAAATCATGTGAGTCGAGGGCAAAAAAATTAGGATGCGGGTCCAGGGCTGGGCTCCACACAGCAGTCCCCGCCTGGAGAACAGCCTCCCTGGTTACTCCACCCGGCGCTGCCCGCTCACAGGCTCAGGTCCTGCTCAGGTCCAGCTCTGCTTTCCTCCCGTCACGCGATGCCACCGCCTCCGTCTGACCGACCTCCCCACACACGCGGGTCACTGAGGCTGCCAGCAGGCAGGCCTCCCTCCCCTGGGCCATCTCGTGCCTGCTCCATTCACTCTAACCGCCCCCCACCCACCTTCCCAGTGACCTCGCTTCCTGCCTGAGGACTTTCACCGAGAACCCCTGAGCCCCGGGACACCCGCCGCAGCCTTCTCTCCTGCTCCCCGGAGGGGCTGAGGCTCCAGCAGCCGCCCCCCTGGTCCACCTCAGAGCCTGTCCCCTCCCTTGGGCTCAAGGACATTGTTCCAGGAAGCGCCCCCTCCCTCCTGCATCATCCATTTTTCTCTCCCTACTGGTTTAGACTCAACATGCGAATACAAGGCTGGTTCTTAAAGAAAAAAAAAAAATCCTCTGCTTCACAGGAACGAACTCCTTTCCAGCTACCACCCAATTTCTCTCCTTTACAGCGAAACTGCTCCGGACGTGGTCCGCGCCCACAGTCCCCACTGCTCTCCTGCGAACTTGATCCAAGCAGGCTTTCACTCTAGTCAAGGCCACACCTGCCCTTTCAATCCAAGGGCCAAGCCCGCTCCTCCCCAGACTGGCTGCTCACAGCATTTGCCACGAGGGGGGGAATGCCCCCCATCACGTGATCCATCCACCCACCACACCCCCTCCTCGTCCAGCCTGTCCTGTGCACAGCTCGCAGACCCTAGCCTCGCCGTGTCTTCCTTGTCCTTTCACCTTGTCAGGGCCACTACCAAACTACACAAGACAGCACACGCCACCCGCACACACGCCCTCCCGCTGCAGTGGCTGCATGGGGTGGGGTTGGGGGGAGGAGGGTGGCACGCATCACCCAACTCGGGCCTGGGACAGCATCACTCATCCATCACCACTGCTGCCCTCGGGATTCCAACAGCCGCAAATCTAACTCCCCACCTGCCCCATCTCCGCCCTTGACTCCCAACCTCGTGCCTCACCTGCTTGTCCTGTCCGGGCTGCCCAACCCCACGAGCCCGTCCTGACCCCCCACGGGGCCCCTCGCCTCAGAGTGCAAGGCACTGCAAGGCACGGCCCCTCGGCTGTTCTAGCCAAAACCTATTACCACCGCCCGCGCCCCCCACCCCCAATCCAACACAGATCCAAAGGCTTCAATCCACCAAGTCTCCTGACCACAGCTTCTCGAGGCCCTCGGGCACTCCCCCCACCCCCACTCCCGCCTCCAGGCCTCCTCCCAGGTGTCCCTGCTCCAGCAGCCAGAGGAACCAGAGAAACCTGTGAACACTCCTCCTCTCCCTGGCCCCAGGCCGTCTCCCAGCCCTCTCCTGCTCTCCCGACGACGCACCTCAGCCTGGCACTGGCCCGCCCCACTCCGCCCAGAGCCCACAGCCTGCGCCCCGGCTTCTCCCAGTATGTCACACCAACGCCACCCTCTCGGCTCGGCCTTCCACCTGACCTCCCACTGCCTCTCTCCTTTCCAGGCTGTACTTGTCTCCAGAGCCCTCACCGCCTTCTGCCATCAACACCCGAGGTCCCTCTGCCTGATTCCGTCTTCCCACTGGGACACTCGAGCTTTGTGGGGGCAGGAGCAAGTCAGCTCCTCACTCCCTGCCGGTACCCAGACCGGTGCCTGGCCCCCAGCACGTGCTCACAAGCGGTCAGTCACAGCACACGACGCACACGAAGGGCCCAGACTGTTGTAGCTACTGGAAAAGCTACTAGATCATCCCAAGCACTTGCCCCGGGCCAGGCCCTTTGCGGCCATCTAGTGTCCACTACCCTAAACCCTCACAGAGGAGCAGAGGCGCCCACGTGTGCTTGGGTTCTGCTGTCCAGGCCGAGGACCCTCCCGGCACAGAGTAGGGGTGTCACCGGCACTGGGGCAGACCTCCCGCACAGACCAAGCACAGTGGACACTCAGACATTTGCTGAATGACTCAGTGGGAAGAACAACAGAGGCTCCAAGGAATTCAGTGCCGAAATTCACACAGCCGGAAGTGAAGCCAGAACTTGAACCCAGGTCTATCAGGCCCCAAAGCCAGTGCCTTCAGCTCTCCATAGTCCTCTTGGGTAAATCACTTTACCCAAGGGGGTCAGAGTAGACCACAGGCCCCACACCATAGGATCTGGCCCGCAGGTGTGCTGTTTGGGCCACAGAACATTTTACATTTGAATTAGTTGCCTTCCGTTAGAAGTAGGAGATTCACATCAAAATCATTATTTCTGGATTGTTTTGGAAAAACAGATCCAGAAACAATGGAGTGATAGGCATGGACACTCCTGTTTCCCCTGGGGGCTTCTGCTAGAGCTGCGGTACCCTGTCTACCACCTCCCTGGCCCCTGATGTGGATAACCCCAAAGGCCCCTCCCTTCAGGAGGAAGTCTTGAAGCATCTCTGATCTTGGGGCGGGGATGGGGGTAGGGAGATAAGATTTACTCAACCCTCAAGCTGTGCCCACCGGATACTATTTACACACACTCACTGTCTGGGCTCCCAAGGAGAGCGAGTGGTTAAGGGGCTCACCTCAGGCTATGAGAGAGCTGGGCCTTGCACAGGTCCGCAGGCCCCTGTGCCCCGCTACTGCCTAGCGCTCCACAAGATCCCAGAGGCAGGCAGAAGGACCCGCCTCTCCCAGCCGCTCCTCCTGGCGAGCAGCAGGAGACCTCAGCTCCTACCCAGCCTGCACCAGGCCCCAAAGGCCTCAACAACCACCCCATGAGCAGAGGCTTTCTTCATTCTGCTCGCACAGCAGAGGACTCCACAGCTCAGAGACACTGAAGGACCTCCTGAGGACACAGCTGCTGCACGGCAGAGTCAGGCTGGCAATCAAGGTCTTTTTGATTCCCGAGCCCGCAAACCTGAGAACCGGCAAGCAGAGGGCTCCCCCAACACGCAACCCTCTCTCAGGCCAGGCCAGCAAGGGGTGGGTCCGAAGCAGACACACTCCTACCCCCTCAGCCAGGCTCCCACCTTGATCTTCTGTTGATAGATGTTGTCATCCTCAGCATACTCCTTGTACAGGACCGAAAGTTCCAGCCGCTCCGAGACCAGAGGGTTCTGCACAGCAATCTGCAGGGGGAAGGAAATCCATCACGCTCTGGCATGCAGATGGAGTGACCCACACCTAACAGCCAGAACACCTAAAGGAGGAGGGCTAAAGCAATCACCCAGTGCCATAATGACACCCCCCCATCCTGTCCCTCCCCAAGACATCCAGAACCTAGCACAGCTTGGAGAGGAGGAGGCTTCCACAGCAGAGATAAGTAACAGGCCTCAGGCCCAGGCTATGCTTCCCCACAACAGGGCCACTGGCCACAGCCCCTCACCTCTTGCTGAATTCGGTCCTGCTGAGCCATGATGGCTTCATCATAAGCAAGACAGTTAACACCTGGAAGAAGGAAGCAAGCCAAGGATTACTGTGGGCCCTAGCTCTCTCCATGCCAGGCAGCTGGGCCAATGACAAGCAGCCAGGACCAGGAAGGGCAGGCCTGGAATCTGCAAGTCTGCATTTCACCCACTGCTCTACCCCAATGGTGTGATCTTGGCCAAGTCCCTTCCCTCCCAGGCCCTAGTGTTCATTTTAAAATGAGGGGGCAAAGAGGTGTTCTGCCCCAAGGTGTACTCATTCAGCTCTAAACACCCCCTCCCCCGACCCTCACTTTCTAACATCAATCCCCAGCAGCCCAAGAATGCTCTGGGGCCAGGCAGGGTCTCTTGGGGAAAGTAAGATGAGGAGGCAGAGTTCCGAGCTGGAGGACAGCTTCCCATAAGCCTGCACTTTACTCCATCACACCCTTCCTCCTTCTGTTGTGCTGGGTTTTAATGCCCCTTTTACAAATAACAAAGGCAGATAGGCGAAATAACCTGTCCAAGGTCATAACTAGCGAAGGCCTGAGCGCAAACCCAGGTGTGCCTAATTCTAAAGTCTGAGCTCCTTACCACACTATCTACTCTGCTTCCTCGCTGCAGAGGCCTTTCCTCAGCTGGAAAGCGGGGCTAACACCACCACCTTTCTCCCCTCATTGAAGTGTCAAGAAGGAGAAGGCACACTGGTAAGTGTTCATCAGTGAACCTGTGGACCCCACCCTCAACAGCCACTGGTGAGAAGCCATTAGACCTGAATTCTGGTCTTCCCTCTCTCGTGTGATCCCGAGCAAGTCCCTTCCGGGGGCCTGCGCCTCCCAGCATTCAGTCTCTCCAGTGTGCGGTTCGAAGTGGGTGTGTGTGCGCTAAATGGTTTTTTAAGATCAATCCTTTCGGGCCTGACCCGTCCCTTACGCCGCCCTGCAACAGGGCAGTCTCTCCCACTCAAGTGACCTACTCGGTGCCCGCGGCCTAACCGTGGGTGAAAAGGGAGAGGGCGGCACCGTTTTGAAAGGTCCCCCTCCAGAGGTCTAAGAAAACAATGCCCAGGCAGGCGGAAAGGGGCTGCAAAGCCAGAAGAGGGGGCTCTACCGGAAACGAAGGCTGCAGTCCTCAGGGGCACGCACGGCGGCCGCCCGCAGCCCCAGGCCGCCCGCAGCATCCCGAGCGGCCCGCCCAGTCCTTTGTGCTCCGCGGCCCGGCGTAACTCGACGCCCTGCCGGGCGCGGGCTGCTCTGGAGAAGGCGGGCTGCCGGGGCCCGGCCTATAGGCCCCGGCCCGACTGCAGGGACTGGGACGGGAGGGCTGGGGACCCGGGAGCCGGGCTGCCGGCGCTGAGGGGCTGGGCGGGGGGCGGGGCGCCTAAGGCCCCGCCCCGGGAGCGCGCGGAGGGAAAGAGCCGCGGGCCTGGGCCCGCCCCGCTCGCTAGCTCGACCGCCTGCCCGGCCGGCCGAGGGTCGCGGCGGCGGCTCCTTCCATTGTGAGGGGGAGGGGAGGCGGTGGCGGTGGAAGAAAGGGCCGTCCGTGCGTTTCGCCTCCGGCCGCCGGCGGCCCCCTCCCCAGCCTCCTCGGGAACCGGCGACCCGGCATCGCCCCTGTTAGCCCGGGCCGGGTGGCCCTCCCCGGGTCAGTACCTTCGGAGTCGCTGCCGAGCGGCTCCTGCTTCTGCTGCTGAGGTTCCTCCGCCGCCATCTTTAAACAGCGCCGCACTGCCGACCGCTTCCGGGTTAGCAGTTGCCCTCCTCCTCCCGGAAGGGAGCCCCTCCTCGTGGCCCCTCCTTGGCAACGCCCCTAGCGACGGGATCCCCCGGGCGCAGTCACCTGTAGGGCTCGCAGTCAGGTGCGGCTGCCGCCCCGCCCACCCTCCAGCCGCACTCCTGCTGGTCTCCATCTTCCCCTTGCCAGACGTTCCCGACAAGAGCCTCCCGGAGGCAATTCAGGTTTCTTTGCACTGGAGTTCGAAGCGCGGATTGTGTTACCGAGATGAGTGGGAAGGTGAGGTTAAAATCACCGGAGGCAGCAGTGCTGCTGCGGACACCGGAACTGCTGGCACCGCCTGCAGTGGGGAGAGCCTGGCGGAATCGTGCTAACGTGGGAGCCCCAGGGCATCACCGCCCGGTTCCACGGGGTCTCGCTTCTGAGCGGACGTCGGTGTCCTGTTCCGGCGGGGAGAACGTCCCTTACGGTCAAGGCCAAAGTCTTGGAACCTAACTTTGGACTCCGTGCCTTTCTGGTTAGGAGAAAAGCAGCCCCCGCCCCTCCTCTTTTTGAGTTGATAAAAATGGAAAACATTAGTGGTTGCCAGAGGTTAAGTGAAGGGATGGGAGGCTGGAGGGAAGTGGTTGTGATTGTAAAAAGGATGCTGGAGTGATCCTGGTGGAAATGGAGATGTTCTAGATTTTTTTTAAGACTTTATATTTATTTATTTGACAGAGAGAGATCACAGTAGGCAGAGAGGCAGGCAGAGAGAGAGAGAGAGAGAGGAGGAAGCAGATGCGGGACTCAATCCCAGAACCCTGAGATCATGACCTGAGCCGAAGGCAGAGGCTTAACCCACTGAGCCACCCAGGCGCCCCTAGATTTTATTTTTAAGTAATCTCTACACCCAATGTGGGGTTCAGACTCACAACCAGAGATCCAGGGTCTCTACCCGCTAGACAGGGATTGAACTCTCCACCTGGAGATCAGGAGTTGCATGGTCTACCTACTAAGCCAACCAAGTGCCCCTGAAATGTTCTATATCCTGACAGTGTACGAATACTCTGGTATGTGCTGTACAGTAGTTTTGCAGGATTTACCAATGGCAGAAACTGGGTAAAGAGCACACAGGATGTCTCTGTGTAGTCTATTAAAACTGCCTGTGAATTGGGGCGCCTGTGAATTGGTTCAGCCGGTTGGGCGGCTGCCTTCCCCTCAGGTCATGATCCGAAGGGTCCTGGAATTGAGTTCCTTGCTCAGCGGGGAGCCTGCTTCTCCCTCTCCCTCTGCCTGCCTCTCTGTCTTCTTGTACTATCTGTCAAATCAATAAATAAAATCTTTTTTAAAAATTTCCCGTGAATGAACCAAAAATAAGTTTAAGCAGCGGCAAGGGCGGGGTGCCTGGCTGGCTCAATCTGTAGAACGTGCAACTCTTGATTTTTGGGGTTGTGAGCTCAAGCCCCACATTGGGGATAGAGTTTACTTTAAAAAAAAAAAAAAAGCGGCAGGTCTTAGATGCTAAAGATGCTGTTGTTTAGAGAAATTAGTCTGTGGCTCAGTTTCTCAACTTCTTCGTGACAGGACAGCAGTGTCTCAGCGCCGGGAGGAGGCTGTGCCTGAGTCCCAAGCAGACCCCTCAGTCTGTGGCTGTACAGGAGTGGAATATGACCGAATATTCTCATGAGCTACACCCAGTCCTGGGGTAGGTGCAGCCAGATTTGTATTCCAGCAGCATTGCAAACTACTATTTATTGGATCATTGAGCCTTGGGGTTGCTTCGAAGCTCAAGAAAGCAAAGTGTCCACCCTGTTTGGACTGGTGCTTACCAAACTGTTCATTCCTTTTCCCCATTTTGACACCAAAATCTGGAACTGCCAGTGAGATCTCCAGTTAGCAGAACTGGTATTCCCAAATGAGGAACTTAGAGAGTTGATGACAGCCACATGATTTCTATTTGGCTTTTCAAAGTCTTGAAAATGAAAACTACGTTAAGACCACTCCACCTCTACCCTTTCCTATTTTGACTAGGGCATCCATGGGGCAGACAGGGACACGAGGGAGCTGGGATTGGGACTAACGGTCAGGGCAGGAAACAGCTGCTCTGACAAGTGAGAAGGAGTGCGAGTTGTGACCCAGTGCTGGAGCACAGCCAGGCTGCCAACACCAAGTAAATACCTCCCTCCCCGGGTGTGTTGGGCTTAAAAAACAGACCTGGGCAGCTCAGTCAGTTAAGCGTCTGCCTGTGGCCTGGGTGGTGATCCCAGGGTCCTGGGATTGAATCCCACATGGGGTTCCTTGCTCAGCGGGGAGCCTGCTTCTCCTCCCCGCCTGCTGCTCCCCGTTTGTGCTCGCTGTCTCTCTGACAAATGCGTGGATTAAAAAAAAAAAAAACAACAACAAAACCCAGACTTGTCCCTTCAGTATACAAATGGACTTGTAAACAAGGGTCCTATCAACCTGCTGCCCAACCCTATCCCTCTTAGGCAGACTGGTTCGGAGGGGCACCTGGCCGGCTCAGTTGGTGGAGGGTAAGACTCTTAATCTCAGGGTAGAGGGTTTGAGCCCCACATTGGGTGTAAAGATGGTTATTAAAAAATAAAATCTTAAAAAAGGGACACCTGAGTGGCTCAGTCAGTTAAGTGTCTGCCTTTGGCTCACGTCATGATCGTGGGCCTTTGGGATCGAGCCCCACATTGGGCTCTGTGCTCAGTGGGGAGTCGGCTTTTCCCTCTGCCTCTGCTCCTCCCCTCTGCTCATGCTCTCTTTCTTGCTCTCTCTCAAAAAAATAAATAAAATCTTTAAAAAAAAAATTTTAAATCTTTAAAAAACAAAACGGGGGGTAGGAAATGGCCAGAGGGAGGTTTTGGCTCTCAAATCGAGCCCAGGATGGCTAACTTTCGCCCTGGTCTTCTGTATGCTGATTTATTTGGCAGTTAATAACTGTTCTCTTACCCTCATTCTGCTTCTTCTATTACTTTTACCATTTTAGGGTTTTGAATCTCTATCCCGAAGCGTCTATAATCCCACTACACATTCACAGGGGTCACTAGCGGAGCTCCGGGCATATATCTCTCCCTCCCCATTTGCCACTCAGAAATGGAGCAGCACCGCCGGCTATGACTGTGAATTTTGCAACAAAACAGGCAGTGCTGGCACTTGGGTTCCGACTGCTGTTGAATACAGTCACAAAGGTGACAAGCGGCAGAGGACTTTATTTTCCACTGCACTGACACGACAGGTGCCTCTTTAGAGCCCCGCGGGCACCCCTGCTTCCATGTCTGATGGGCGCTGTCAGGGGCACGGAGAGGAGACTCCGTACCAGGACCCAGACTAAAAGCTCAGGCCCAGAGACAGAGTTTACGAACAGCAGAGGCTGTAGGAGACAGCTTTCCAGAAGAAAACCTTCAAGGTGGGCCAAAGATGAGGGCATGGCGGCCCTTCCCAGGGCCAGCTTCGGAGTCGGGCATCTGCTGGAATGGGGGGACCTGGACCCCAGGTGAACCGTGGCAGCTCTCACCCCAGGAACCCATGATGGTCCACAGGCAGCTCGCTCCAAAGTCATGGACTAGGAAGGCCTTGTTGGTGCAGAGGCCAGGCCGGCGAGGCTGGGCCGGGCTGCAATTTGAGGCGGCTGGCTGGGCAGACACTCGCCAGCAGGATCCAGACCACCTAAGGCAGAAAGCAAGCAGGGGGGGGTGGAGATGGCAAAGAGAAAGCCCCCCACTGCCCTCCTCCCAGACCCACAATAACCCTCACTCCTCACTGGGGCAAACCCCTCCAGTAATGCCTCACATCCCCGATCACCTCTGTCTGCTCAGGATCCGATGCCCCAGAGCCGGCCCCTCCCCGGAGCGCCTCATAGCCCGAGAAGGATGCAGGAGTTTCCCTGTTGCTGCCGTAAGAAATCGCCACCAATTTAGTGGCTTAAAATGATACAAATGTTTACATAAAGTTCCTGAGGTCAGAGCTCTGGTATGGGTCTCAGCAGACGGAAGTCAAGGAATCTGCTGGCTGCGTTTCCTTCTGGAAGTTCTGGGAACCTGCTTCTACTCAGGCAGGCAGAGCCAGTTCCCTGCGCCTGTACGACTGAGGTCCCCGTGTTCTTGCTGGCTGTAACCTGAGGGCTGTCCCCAGTTCCCAGAGGCCACTGCATCTCTGAACTCATGACCCACTTTCACTGTCTTCAAAGCCAACCACCACGGGCAGAGTCCTTCTCGGGGGCCATCTCTGAGATACCCATCCTCTGCTGCTCTTCTTGTCCGACTTAAGGACTCCTGTGTTCACGCTGGGCCTACGGGATCATCTCCCATTTCAACAAGCTTACCATGAATCACATCTGTCAAGTCCCAGGATGAGGACACGGACATCTCTGAAGGGGCATTATTCTGCCCACCACATCGCTGTTCCTTTACAATCATGAAAACAGGCTCAGAGAGGCCAGATGACTTGCTCAAGGTCATATAAGAAATGGCCAAGCCACACCTCAAACCCAGGCCTGCTGACTCTCAATACACTTTTCTTGACTTTCTAGCATCTACCACGAGGGCAGCCTCCCTGAGCCCCGCGTGCCCTCCGGGGCAGACGCCTACGCCTCCAGGCTCCGCGGGATCTAACACACACCCACACCGACTGATTAAATGCTATTTGGGAGCACAAGAAGCCTTGTTTTCTCGGCAGGGAATGGACCCAGGGCCCCGATTTGGTTAGGAATGAGAGAGGGATAGTGAAAGGTGGCCAGATGTCAGACTTGGTGGCCGCACTGAACACCAAGGGGAGGATGGGGTTCAAGCGTGACAGGTGATTTGCACCCCACACTCTCCTCCAGCCCCACGTCCGCTGCGGGTCTCAGCCAGCCAAGGAAGAGCAGGAACCAGAGCTGCTGACGGGCTTGCTGAGGACCTTCTCAGATGCGGACTCTGGAAGACGTGGCCCTGACCACTGGCTTCCCACCAACCTGAGCAGTGGCTTGAGATGCACAGCTTTGGGCTGAAGTTGTCCCTCCGCGTTCCAGGAGCACAAAAATGGGGGGACACCCAGTAGGAAGCCTTGGCAGGCCGTGTGGTTACCATAGAAACGCTCTTCTGGTGTCACATCATTTCACGGCAGCTTCATGGCCTCCTCGGTGCCCGCAGCAAACCCGAGCCAACCAAGACCCAAGTAGCTCGGAGCTCTCTGTTCAGGAAGCGTGACCAGGAAAGCCTCCCAGAGGGAGGCGTGAGACAGAAGCCCCCGAGTTGTTCAGGAAGGTATCGCCATCCCCGCCCAGACAAGGGCTCCTGAGGAACCCGTGGGTGACCGCGGATGCCCCGCGCTCAGCTAACCCAGCCGGGCCCTCGGGATCCCACGTGGATCGTCCCCCTTCCCTGGTCAGTGGCCCAACCCCCACAACCTCTGGGCCCTCTAACCCCAGACAACAAAGTCTGGTTTGCA
This sequence comes from Lontra canadensis, assembly GCF_010015895.1. Taxonomy (NCBI): domain Eukaryota; kingdom Metazoa; phylum Chordata; class Mammalia; order Carnivora; family Mustelidae; genus Lontra; species Lontra canadensis. The sequence goes on along the minus strand of NW_022631060.1, from coordinate 3,908,754 downwards.
TGGAAGGAAAGCCTTTTAGGAGGCAGGCAACCAACTCCCCACCCCTCAGGGAAGCAAGCATAGGCAGGAGTCGGGTGCTGGGTCCCAAGGGTGACACTCGGGCTCATGAGCATCAGAGACCGAACGAACAGGCTGGGAAAGACTAGACCGAGGGAGGGTAGGAGCCACACTCAGCTTCGTTACCAGATGCCAGGAAACACAAGCCCCTTGGAAGAAGGGTTGGGGGCTGTGTGCAGGCACCTGGGGCCTAAAGTCAGCCACACGCTCGCGCCTCAGATCCACAGGGGACACTGAACCTGTCTGTTGAGTCACTCAGCACACCCCAGCAGAGCTGCGGCCTCCTCCACAGGGGGCGCCCACAGGTCTGAGCGTTCTTTCCAGACGCGAGCAGTCGTGCAGTCTTTATCCCGGCTCAGTGTGGAACGCTTCCCAGGCCCCATCCCAGCAGGGAGACACCCACAGCCACCACAGGGTCGCCAAGGAAGGGCGCTGGGCATGGAGGAGCGGCAGAGGCCCCAAGCCGAGAAAGGGAAGAGACAGGGAAGCAGGGAGGGAGAATGAGGAAGCCAGTCAGCCCACGGGCATTTGAAGACACAGGACTAAAAGGCGCCTTGGGGCTGACATGAAAAAGCAAGATATGATGGAACACCTCCATCTACGAAGGACAAGCAGCTCCGGAGAAATGGCTGGAGCCCTTGGCCGAGGAGCAAAGGGGAAGCTGGCCCCATGCAAAGGGCTTCCAGCTGCAGGGCCAGCCCCAGTGAGAAGGGCAGACACACAAATGTACGCACAGCACCGCCCTGAGCTTGGCACACGCAAGAGAGCCAGAGGGGACAAGCAAGGGGGGCTGCCCCGTGACAACAGGAGCATGTGTCCTCCCCAGAAGCCAGAAAACACTCAAACACAGGAAAGCAGGCAAAGGAAGCAGCACTCCCAGGCAGCCAGAACGGCTGAGCACACAGGACCTACCACAGGACCACCAGCCAGCAGGGACGGCCGGCGGGCCGGGCCTTCTTCTCCACACCCCCGCCCAACAGCAGCCTCAGCTGAAGTATGGAGGCAGAAGCCCAGGCCAACCGCACACTGAGTTTCGGAAGCAAGGTTTAAGTAGACTTTATTGTCACAAGGAGGGCCCTACCGAGAAGGGCCTCATAAACCAATATACGTGGTCCCAGGATGTCACCATGGAGAAATGGAAAGGTCATGATTGAGGAAGAGGTCACTGTAATTGAAGGACATGATCCGGCCAGGAATGCAGCAGACATGATCAGGAGAGGCCGGGGTGGTCAGGTCACAGGGTGAGGGACAGGACAGCCCCCTTCACTCCCGCTTCTTGTAGCTCTCCAGATGCGACAGGACCCAACCCGATGGCAGGAGGCAACACAGGAAGCAGGCGGTGAGCCCAACGGCGACATCCTACGGAGCACAAGAAAGAAGGAACCCGCAGAATAAGGACTCTCCTAGGCTTCCCGTAGTCTGAGCAGTCTTCCAGGCAGCAGAAAGCTGGGTGCCTGGGTGGCTCAGTTGTTAAGCATCTACCTTCAGCTCATGTCATGATCCCACCGTCGTGGGATCGAGCCCCGTATCGGGCTCCCTCTCCGACTCCCGTATACTTGTGTTCCCTCCCTCGTTATCTCTGTCATAAATAAAATAAATAAATAAAGTAAATAAATAAATAAGCAAGCAAGCAAGCAAGCCAGCCAGCCAGCCAGCCAGCCAGCCAACCCCTTCCAGGGAGTCAGGATTCCAGCTCCAGAGGAGGGACACAGCAGATCCAAGGCCTACTCTAGGCCTTGAGGTAAAGGGTCAGATATGGGGGTGGAGAGCAGCCTGGGTTAGGATCCACAGAACAATCAAACCACCACGAGATGATAAAGTGAAGGGACAGAAACAAGGATTTAAACCTGTTTGGTCTATTGGGATCCAGGAACCTTGCATAGTCTGATAAGGTAAAATGTACTTCCCCTTCTTTGCCTTAAAAAAACCCCATCTCTTCTGGGTGCTTGGCTGCCTCAGTCAGTGAAGCATGAAGTTCTTGATTTCAGGGTTAGAAGTTCAAGCCCCACACCGGGTGCAGAGATTACTTAAAAAATAAAATCTTAGGGGTGCCTGCGTGGCTCAGTGGGTTAAATCCTCTGCCTTTGGCTCAGGTCACGATCCCAGGGTCCTGGGATCGAGCTCCGCATCGGGCTCTCTGCTCAGCAGGGAGCCTGCTTCCTCCTCTCTCTGTCTGCCTCTCTGCCTACTTGTGATCTCTTTCAAATAAATAAATAATCTTAAAAAAAAAAAAAAAAGAGTCTGCTAGTTAAAAAGTAAAATCTTAAACAAAAAACCGCAAAAGAACCCCTCTCTTCACATCTCCTTTCCAGGACTGCTATTCAACCTTTGAAGCTGGGGACAAAAAAGACTTTTCACAGCCACCTCCATATTCCCCACAGCAGTTAAGATCACAGCACAAGTTGGTGGTTAGACCTGAGTTCAAATTTCTTCTTTGCTACTGGAGGTTTGACTTCTGACAACTGAATACAGTGCTCCTAGATTTCGGATCCCTCAACCACGAACTAGAAAGGATGGCCCTTTGTTCTCAGGGTCCCAGGCACGGGCGCAGCAGTCTTGCTAGTGCCCAGCACGCAGCAGGCGCTCAGCAGACGCCAGGTGCCATTAGGGTCGCTACCATTTCTTCAATCACAGAGCTCTTCGGCCTCTGATCCTCACAGGGGCCCGCTGACTTGGATTCTCAAGACCGGCATTCAAGGTCGAGTTCCGCCACGGAGGCAAATGCATAAAAGCGCCAAACAGGTGAAAGTCATTTAGGGTTAAACTCTCCCACATTTCTGGAAATTATCAAGACCCGCCTTCCCTAATAATGAACAGCGGCAACAACCATCATCGTCGCTGACAGTCGTCAGGCACCCCCAGTAAACGATAAGGCTTAGAGAGAGGGCTAAGGGCTCGAGACTGGACAGCGTGTAAGCGACAGGACTGTGACTGGCAGGATCTGACCCGAGATCCTAGGGTTGATTGATCCCCGACTGTTGCCCGGGCACTGTCCCTCTCGTTCACGCCCTCCAGACACGCCCTAGCCAGCATTGCCGCCCCCCGATAGGCTGCGGGCCGCGAGGTCCCGGGTGCCAGACCCTCCAGCCCCGAACTCGCCGCAGGACCCCAGTCTGGCCCGCTCCATCTCCAGTGCCCTTCCCGCCCCACTCCTCACCATGGTCCCGAGCTCCTCCCGCGGCGGCTTGGAATGCATCTGGGCACGCTGCACCGGGAGCCTCCGGGTGAGACCCGTCAGGCCCCTCAGCAGCTGCACTGCGGGCAAAGACATAGCTGCACGGAATGACTACGGACAGGAGCCCGCAGTAGCCCAAGGTCGGGAAGTCAAAATGGCCGTGCGGGACGGAAATTCCGGCGCCGGGGAGGCCGGAAAAGAGCGGACCGGAAGTCTCCCGGAAATGACGCAGGGACACACCTCCCGCCCCGCCCCCGTCATTTTTTGGCGCTTTCCTCGAAAGAGCCAATCGACGCCATCCCACCACCGATGGGCGGGGCATGAAGGGGCGTTTCTTTCAGTCCTGTACCCCCTCCAATGTCAGTTGAGTGACACCAGAATCACCCAATCACATACCCAGAAACGAGGGGGCATTCCTGACTCCTCCCTCCATTCATACTCTTAAATCCCTCTATTCAGAAATTCTCCTTCTCCGCCAGGCTTCCGTTATTTCTGGCTGGACCCCCTGACACCAACCTTGTCATTGAATTATCATTAATGTTACCCTTTCCAATTCCAGTCTCCATGCAGTGGCAACCGGTCTCTCATCCCCTTCCTTTCTTCTTTCCTTCCTGGCTCCCTCCCTTCCCAACTTTTTAAAATATATATATTTTAAGATTTTATTTTTTTTAAGATTTTATTTATTTATTTGACAGACAGAGATCACAAGTAGGCAGAGAGGCAGACAGAGAGAGAGGAGGAAGCAGGCTCCCTGCTGAACAGAGAGCCCGATGCGGGGCTCGATCTCCGAACTCTGGGATCATGACCTGAGACAAAGGCAGAGGCTTTAACCCACTGAGCCACCCAGGCGCCCCTTAAGATTTTATTTATTTGACAGACAGAGATCACAAGTAGGCAGAGAGGCAGGCAGAGAGAGAGGAAGAAGCAGGCTCCCCGCTGAGCAGGGAGCCGGATGCACTGGGTTTGATCCCAGGAGCCTGGGATCATGACCTGAGACAAAGGCAGAGGCTTTAACCCACTGAGCCACCCAGGCACCCCCCCTTTTTTTTTTTTTTTTTTTTGACAGAGAGAGAGAGAGATCACAAGTAGGCAAGCAGAGAGAGAGGGGAAGTAGGCTCCCCGCTGAACAGAGAGCCCGACGTGGGTCTTGATCCCAGGACCCTGAGACCATGACCCGAGCTGAAGGCAGAGGCACCCTCCTTATTTTTTAAACATAAATCTAACAAAGTCATACACTTACTTAAAAAACCTTCAGTGGCACCCCACTGCTAAACATAATCCCAATTCCTGGATATCAATGTCCAGCCTCATTTCTACTTACTCCACACTTTCCTCCTTGCTCTCTGATCCTCTCCACCCCCAAGCCTTTGCTTCTTTGTATCTTAAGTTCTACCTAGAACACTTTTCACTTACCTAGCCTTCCTCTTTCATGTCAACTCCTACTTCCATGCCTCTACTTACTGATACAGTTTACTTTATCATAAATAAATAAATCTAAAATTACGTATATATATAATTTT